>NC_134484.1:290419301-290536801 GCF_040206685.1 Ascaphus truei | reverse complement strand
TATTTCTTTCCTTCCTTCTCTGCTTAAATTTTTGGTTCAATCTCAATCTTCAAACACTTTCATTCTGTTAGAACTTCTCTCATTGTTACACTCAACCATTTTTAATCTTTTAAATTTGAATTGAAATTGAAATTTGGAGTATCTTGTCATTTTAAGATATTATAATTTAAATGATTATTGTTTTTTGGTGTTATCATTATCAGTATCTAAGTGCATTTATCTAATCTATATTCACATTTGTTATCTGTTATTATGGGCATTTTCTATAAGTATGTTTTTATTAATTTTATTGTTTTTGGTTATTTTTTTTATTTATTCATTGATTTATATAGTGTCAATTATTAATTAGATTTTTTAATTTTTCAAAATTTTTATGGTGTGTTTTGATTTGACCAATTACTAGCTAATTTCCACTGCTGGCCAATGAAATTCAGGTAGTATTATCTACTTAAGACGATCGTCGTGTTGTACCCGGCATCAGCGGAAACGCGTAGGGAGTGACGTCATCGCGCAACTTTGAGGAAGCGATTTAGTATGCTGTAAGCTGAGGGAATCCCTGTGTATCGTGCGAGCAGAGAGTTGATTTGCGGTCATGCTGTACTTTACCGATTCAACGGACATCCAAGCTGCCTGCTTTGCTACCACTTGAGATCGGGCAACACTGCTGATGTGTGTTGGTGTCAGAGGATGCCAGCAATATCTAGAGTGGCTCTCGGAGCAGGAGGAAATCGTGGAGTCATCAGCCCACCGCCGGGTGATCCCCTCAGCTGTCGGTGATTATATACAGTACACCGCTAAAGAAAACTTTGTGTATATTTTCGAATTCTATCTTGTAAGTGGGCATTGTTATAACCCTTTCTTTTCTAATAAATCTATTCGTTTGGAAATGCACTAGGGTGTGCGCTGTTTCTTCTCCCCTTTTTTACCGATTCATTTTGTGAAGTGATTCTTCCCTAAAAACAGCAGCCCCCATCATCTGCTATTTGGCAACTCAAACACCTATTGTAAAGTGGGACTGATTTATCCTCCACGACTCTTGGACAGGACTTGTAACTATACTATTGGACTTCACAATTTAACTCTAATATTTGGTCAATTTATCCATTTGTTCCATTTATATATTGGATCTAAATTTAGTGCCTAGAGCTGTTTTTTCTTTTGTTAGACAATGGTAAAAGGCAGGGTTGTAGACAAATGAGCACACAGTGTGCACATGGGGCAGGAGGGTGTGCAAAGACAGGAGGAGAGATAGCAAGGTGTATAGGAGGAGGAAACCGCAAGAAGAGGAGACAGATGAGATGGAGAGAGTGTAGTGTGCACAGAAAGGAGCAGTAAGGTAGGGAATGCAAAGAGAGGGGAGGAGAGTACAAGGAGTTGCAGGTGAGGATGGAGGAGAGAGTACGGTGGGGAAGAGGGGACAAAAGACACTACAGGAGGGGTGAAAACAGAGTAATATGCAATTAATAACCTTTAAGATCTGCTAGGTCGACATATCTTACGCTGGGTACAACTACTGTAGTTTAAAGTATTCAATATCATTACATTTTGAGGCATCAGCTATAATAGAATCAGAGTAGAAAAAAAAATACAAGATTTCTGGGCAAAATAACGATTACTGTTTTGTGAAAGAAAGAAAAAGTTACTACACAATCTGTAAGGCAGGGCTGCACAACATACGGCCCGCGGCCCGCCTGGCCTCTCTGTGTGGACCGCGATGACTCTGGCCGAGCGCCTGTTAGTTAATTAAATAAATTAAAAAAAAAAAAAAAAGTTTTTAAAAAAATAGTTTAAAAAAATGGCGGCGATCCCCCCCCTCTTCCCCCTCCTCGTGCTCGAGGCGGCGGCGGTGCGCAGGGGCAGCAGCAGGACGCGGCAGCCGTGAGTCATTTATTTTTTTCAATAGCAGGATGCCGGGGTTGGAGGTCAGAGCCGGGGGCGGGGCTTAGTACAGGGGAGGATGTGCTGAGCTAAGGTGTGTCGGGCTGCTGCAGGGGTGGGAGTGAAAAACGGGCTGGGGGTGGGTGGGAGTGAAAAACGGGCTGGGGGTGGGTGGGAGTGAAAAACGGGCTGGGGGTGGGTGGGGGTGAAAAACGGGCTGGGGGTGGGTGGGGGTGAAAAACGGGCTGGGGGTGGGTGGGGGTGAAAAACGGGCTGGGGGTGGGTGGGAGTGAAAAACGGGCTGGGGGTGGGTGGGAGTGAAAAACGGGTTGGGGGGTGGTAGTGAAAAATGGTCTGATGGTGGGGGGGGCAAATGGTCTGCTGTGGGGTGGGGCAAACAGAGTGGTGTGGTGGGGGGAGAAGGGATGGATGAGAGAGAGGAGACAGGGGGGGAGAAGGGAGAGAGAGGGGGGAGAAGGGAGAGAGAGGGGGAGAATGGAGAGAGAGGGGGAGAATGGAGAGAGTGGGGGAGAAGGGAGACAGAGGGGGGGAGAAGGGAGAGAGAGGGGGGGAGAAGGGAGAGAGAGGGGGGAGAAGGGAGAGAGAGGGGGGAGAAGGGAGAGAGAGGGGGGCAGAAGGGAGAGAGGGGGCAGAAGGGAGAGAGGGGGGGAGAAGGGAGAGAGGGGGGGAGAAGGGAGAGAGGGGGGAGAAGGGAGAGAGAGGGGGCAGAAGGGAGAGGAGGGCAGAAGGGAGAGAGGAGGGGAGAAGGGAGGGAGGGGGGGAGAAGGGAGAGAGAGGGGGCAGAAGGGAGAGGAGGGCAGAAGGGAGAGAGGAGGGGAGAAGGGAGAGAGAGGGGGGAGAAGGGAGAGAGAGGGGGCAGAAGGGAGAGAGAGGAGGGGAGAAGGGAGGGAGAAGGGAGAGAGAGGGGGCAGAAGGGAGAGAGAGGGGGCAGAAGGGAGAGAGAGGGGGCAGAAGGGAGAGAGAGGGGGCAGAAGGGAGAGAGATGGGGCAGAAGGGAGAGAGAGGGGGGGAGGGAGAGAGAGGGGGAGAGGGGGGAGAGGGAGAGAGAGGGGGGAGAGGGAGAGAGAGGGGGGAGGGAGAGAGGGGGCAAAAAGGAGAGAGAGGGGGCAGAAGGGAGAGAGAGGGGAGAGAAGGGAGAGAGAG
This sequence comes from Ascaphus truei, assembly GCF_040206685.1. Lineage (NCBI taxonomy): Eukaryota > Metazoa > Chordata > Amphibia > Anura > Ascaphidae > Ascaphus > Ascaphus truei. The sequence goes on along the minus strand of NC_134484.1, from coordinate 290,533,759 downwards.
GGGGCAGAAGGGAGAGAGAGGGGGAGGGAGAGAGGGGGCAGAAGGGAGAGAGAGGGGGCAGAAGGGAGAGAGAGGGGGAGATGCTGGGAGTGGATGAGATGAGGAGGGGGAGGTGCGGGGAGTGGAAGAGATGAGTCACTGTCATCCACCCACCGCCATTCACCCAACTGTCATTCACCCACCCAGGCAGCCAGTCACATGTCTTTTGTTGAAAATATATAAAAATAAACAGGTTGCATTGTAATGTTTTTTTTCTGTATCACAATAAGAAAACAGTTAAGTAAAAGTTGCGCGCTAAAAGATATTTTTTCGTGGTAGGTGCGGGTGATTTGACGTACAAGGGTGGGTGATTTGAGGTGCATGGGGGGTGATTTGAGGTGCAAGGGGGGTGATTTGAGGTACAAGGGTGGGTGATTTGAGGTGCAAGGAGGGAGAGTGATGTGAGGTGCAAGGGGGGTGATTTGAGGTGGAAGGGGGAGAGTGATGTGAGGTGCAAGGGAGGAGAGGGATGTGAGGTGAAGGGGGGGTGTGATGTGTGCGCTGTGCAGGGGGGGATTGTGTGTTTGATGTGGAGGGGGAGTATTATGTGTGTGGGTGAGGGGGAGAGATGGGGTTATGAGAGATAGATGGGGAGTATCGCAAAGGTTGATAGTGAGGGGTTCTTGGGGAGATATGATGATGATGATGAGGTGCTGGAGGAGAGATGATGATGATGGTGATGATTTTACCCGTGCGGCCCAATTTTTTTTCCCTTGGAGCAGTTCGGCCCTTCTCACTTTATAAGTTGTGCAGGCCTGCTGTAAGGTTTCGTAAAACTTTACACACTACGTAATATATGTTTTTGTAATATTATGTAGTACTTTTATGCACTATGCTGTTCAGGTACTATATTCTCATATTCTTTGTTTTATATTCCGTCATTAATAATTAATTTTTCTTGAAAATTGAGACATCTGGGGTATTTTCAAAAAGCAAAAATAAAAATACTTTTGCAGAGAAAATAAGATGGTTGGACATTGATTCATTATATGCACTGTGGTTATTAATCCCTGTACAAACCAGACATATCCCTCCAGTGCATATTCTGGTCCAACATGGGAGGCCGCTCAAAGAGGGGGGAAGAGACCGGAGAGTGAACACATTGGGGGGGCAAAGAAATGGGGGGGGGGGAGGAGGGGAGACAGCGAGGGAGAGAGAAATCAGCACAGACAGAGCAAGTAGGGGGGGAGGGAGAGAGAGAAGTTAGCAGAGAGAGCATGGTTAATGGCAGGGACAGGGAGGGAGAGAAACATTGAGAGAGAAATCAGCACAGAGTGAGGAGGGGGGAGAAATTAGCACAGAGAGATGGAGAGATTTGGAGAGAGTAAGAGGGGCAAAGAGAGAGGGAGAGAGAGGTTGAGAGAGGGGAGGAGAGATCAGGAGAGAACAACAAAAAAGAGTGACAGAGAGGAGAGATCAGGAGAGAGGGAGAGAGAAGGGGCGATCAGCAAAGAGGTTTATACAGTGCAGTTATATGGGGCAATAGGAGTTATAGCCAGGGGTTGTATGGTGCAATAGATTGCGTGGCCCTTTTAGGGGCTAAAGGGCAGCACCTGCAGCCCTTGATATATATCTCGTTGCCCATCACTGCTTTACAAAAACAAAGATGGTGAATGTATGGGCTTACTTACCGTCAGGAAACTGCTCTGCATCATCATCAAACATTGCCTCCTTCAAAGCAGATTTGTTGAAGGATCCTATATTGTCAGAGTAGTTGCATGGGTTGTAGTCCCGAGAGCGTGGGGTCAGGCGTGAGGGCATAGTGTTGAGTAATGAGGTTTTATTATCCAGCGCTGTCCGACCAGTTTCAGGGGAATCACTGCTACCTCTCAGGTCACCAGACCCGGAGCCACTGCAAACCTGGGTAAGTAACACAGCATGAACACACAGATAGGTTTCACAATTGCATCCCTGTGGTGAAACACAAATGCACTATGTACAACTACAACATTTATAAACACCTAAAGAGCAAGGCACAACATGTATTGGGGTGAGCAGCTTTTGAGCTTACTGTTTTAACTGATTGTAAATTATGTATTTTATATGACTACAAATTATCCATGGGCTCATTCAAATAGTATAAGAACAGGGTGCACCTGTGAAATTATTTACAATTTTTTTTTAATGTGCAGAAGTTGGGATGATATGTATTTCTGTTAAAAAAAAGCATATTAGTCTACTCCCCTATGTGTCTTAAAGGTTGCGGTGGAGCGGCTTCTTTTCTACATTTGTAGTGGTCATGCCCTTGTGTGCAGGCCCTATGGAGGCAGGTGAGATCCTGGATCCGCCAGATCATAGGCTCGGACATTCCCCTAGATCTGTGGCTGTTTCTACTAAATAAACCACTTCTAGACCACACTAGAAAACAAGCTAATAACTCATCGCTGTGGCACGTTGCACCTTAACTGATCTTTGGAAACAAGATAAATTACCATCAATCTCGCTAATTAGAAACAAGGTATGGTTTGTATGCACGATGGAAAAACTCACTAGTTTTCTGAATGACACATGATCATTTCCAGAAGGTATGGTACTCTGGATAATGTTCACAGGCAGCCGAAATGTAGCCATAAGCTCCCCTAGCTTGTAATATCCCAAAACCACACCTTACACAATGGCGAGAAGACAATTCTGGTCACCTTCCCCCGGCCCATTTCTATATATTCTGTTATGGAATTATACATGTTCCTTCCCACCACCCTGGTTCCCCCAGAGACAGACCCCATAAAGGGCAAAAAGGCTGCCCTAGAACCCCCCACCCCCCGCAAAAGTGAATTATGATATGTCTCTGTAGAGTATTACGTTTTTGAAGCCCCACCAAAATGCTGTTCTCCCGTCCCCCCTCCCTTTTCTTTTATGTTCCCCCCCCCGATAACCCATTTAATTATGCTGTATTTCTGTATATCTCTGTCTTGAAACCCAATAAAAAATTGAAGTTGAAAAAAAATAGGCATATTGTGATGAGTAGATCAAGTATATGTTACACGCATGCGCACTGTATTGCGTCTCAGCATGCGTTCCAACAGACGTAACTCAAACTGTGCTCCAACACGGGTTCCATACAAACCGAAAGGCAAAATACGTGACCACTATGGCAATGACGTGCATGATGGGGCTATTTAAGTAATGTGGTATTATACTACGAGTAAGCCTGAAACGTTGCTATATGTAATGCAAGTATGTTTTCTGAGTGCTGGTCCATTCTGAACATTTTTGTAAGCATTTGTATCGCAGTGGTCAGGACCTTAGCACCAGGACGTGGCGATTGTTAATTTTATTGAATATAAAGTAGGTGAGTGCGAGTTCTGATTTGTTTGTTTTTTGAAGCCAAAATAAAGTATTTACCCCCACATCAAAATTTGACATTTAAAATCTTTCTGGATATGTAGAGGCAGTTTACAAGAAAAAAAATAAACCTTTCCTCAACATATGCAGAATAATGGAGTAAGATTGTAAAAATAATATTGACAACTGTTTTTTTGGGGGGAATGGTTTCCAGCAGAAAAGTGCCGGGGGGAAAAAATTTGATATTTTTCAAATCCTAGACCAGTGGTTTTTAACCTTTTTTTGGTTAGGGAACCCCAGAATTCGATTGTGAAATTCTGGGGAACCCCAACCCTCGCCCCCCCCCCACGCCTCTCGCCTCACCCCCACACTTTCTCTCTTACGTACGTACACACACACACTCCCCCTCTTACTCACACACACACACGCGCCTCCTCACACACAGAGACACACTCTTTCCCCCCCCCCCACAAAGACACAAACTCTCTTTCAAACCCACATAGACTCAGACACACACACATACTCTCTCTATCCCCCCCACACAGAAAAACACACTGTCTCTTTAAGGGAACCGGTGCGGAGAGCTTGCGTGATGCTTCCTCTCCCTCCTGTCAGCAGGAAGTTGATGGCAGAACCAGGGAGAGGAAAGAGCAGTGATTGGGCGGCTGCTAATGTTGCTGATGCCGGCTCACTGCTGTGTGGGTTACCACAGCGGTGCCGGGCCTGGGACATCTGGGAGAGTTATCCCAGCTCTCGGGCCCTGGCGGCTGCGGAACCCCTGAGGGGTGCTTGTGAAACCCTCCTAGACACTGCACAAGTGAAAGTTACCACAAATACAGATTTTCGCAGTATGTTACCCTCTATTGGTTTTTCATATTCATCTTGTAGCGAACAATTCTTACACTTAAGAGATTTAAAGCAGCCATGCTACCTCAGGTATTTTCTTTATTCTTAAGTGATTTTTTGCATCTTAACCGATCCGGTAGTCCAATGGCGCTCTACAACGATTCTTCCATCTATGGGAACCCCTTACCCTCCTCCCCACACCTCCGGTTTCTGGAAAATTAGAACTTACATTTCTTACCAGAATAACTCTCCGGAAGAACAATATGGCCACCGGGCACAGCCGTACTCCACTGGCCAATAGAATGCTGCAATGTCTTTGGGAGATGTTGCTACTTTTTATTGGTGACCCAGTGGCTAGATTTGTAGTTTTCGTTTTAAAAACCAGGAAAAATTTAATATTCCCATAATGGGAGCTGGCAGAATCCCAGTTTATCTCTGTGGGACCCTACACATCGATCAAAAGGAATAATATTTTTTTTATTTAAAGTGATATCTGGGAGGATTTGAAGCTATTTGAAAAGTGGCTACTCTGCATCTCTGATGCTTCACCATTACTCACAGAATCGGTATCATCTTTTCTAGCGTCCCGCTTCACAGGCTCATTCATGTCCTCCTGACTTCGGAAGCTGAAGTTTTGGATGGCTTCTGTCACCCCTCGCAGGGAACTGTAAATGTCTTCTGAGTTCATGTTTTCTGTATCGTAATCAAACGCACTGCACAACAGAGAAAAAGTGAAATAGCTTCAAACTTCTTGAGGTTAGAGGCCTTCTGTCTCAGTAGAAAATTTGCGAAATAGCAACAGGGAACAGATGTGTTTCGGCGGTAAAACCTATAATTGAGCCAACATGGTAAATTAATGCACCGCTAAAAGTGGATGGAAAACAATGATCCTGCAATATAAGAACTTCACAGGATCCGTTGAAAATAAAAATGTATTCGTCCTTAACAGGACACAAATAAATCAAATGTTCACCTTAAAAACATTAGCCATTTTACCCACTGACTGTACGCATAATGGCGCTAGTTTTAAAGACTTGATTTTAAATCAATACATGTCTAATCAAAAAAACTATTGTATAGTAACATAAATGTGATGTGTCCAGGATATCATGAAGGTAAAGTTACAATAATAATTCCTGTCTATTTGACATGCTGTACTTACTTTGGAGACAAGGTATTCTGACATGTGTTGGTTGGGGATGTGAGAGGGCTGCCCCAGATGGCGGGTGAACGCGATGTTGGCCTTGTTAAAGGACTTCCAGCTGAACCCTTAACATAAAATACATACATTTATACATAAATAAAATATTTTGCCACATTTTACATCAAATTCTTACCTTGACAATCTGAAATGAGTGCACTACCTGGCTACTGTTGCCTGTGTTGCGGAGGTGGTTGTGGAGAAGTTTGGTGGCGCCATCATGAAACGTTTTTGGTAAAGCCCCCAGGAGCATTGTGAATTCTGGGGTATTGAGCTCGAACAAAGAAATCAGCACTGACTGAGCAGCCTGAAACAGAGAAATTAATACATACTGTACGGTTTAGGCAACAGTGCAAAATCAGGTGCGTATTTTTAGGACAGAGGGAACAGTTCAGAAGTAACAAGGCAAAAGTAAGGATCGAAGCAAAGCATTTCATATTGAAGTTGTTCACCAAATTAATTTAATGGTGCAGGGTGTATGGTCGTGTTTATTAGTGATTATAGGAAGCGTTTTCAAATAATAAGATTTTGAAAGTTATGTCCCTTAAAATATCTCTCATAAGGGGTATCATTTTCTTTAGGAATTTTAGGCGGATCCTGATCAGGTGATTGAGTCTTAAGTTAGGCCTCGGCCATGCTCCCTGCTGGCGTGCTGAGGCGCAGGGAAAGCGGGTGCTTTCCCTGGCCTTGCGGTTGCTTACCGCGGGCCGTCAGGGGGCGGGCCGGGAGCGGGCCCGCCCCCGGCCAGTAACGTCACTGAGCTGGTTCGCCCTCATTGGGCGAACCGCTCACGTGACCGGCCTGTCGCGCCGGCAAGCGGGGGAATTTGAAATTTCCCTAAGACCTGCGCTTCCGCAAGCGCGCGGAAGCGCAGGTGAGCCCCTACTAAAGCCGCTCTAATTGCGGCTGTAGGGGCTCAGTGCTAAGCGGGAGCGCACGTCAACACGCTTCCGCCAGCAAGTGCTAAACATGGCCAAGGCCTTAGTCAGTTACAATGATCAGTGTTTAATAATTCTATTTTTTTTTGGTCTGCTATATGACCACTATTTATGTTTAAAAAATATATATGAAAAAAAAATAATAATCTGCCTATCGTGTTTTTTTATAAGAGAAATCCTGCTATAAAATGTGTTAGATGGCATTAGAGGCTGACTTTCAATCACAAAGCAGCCTATTGGATACAGCTTTTGCATAAGCAACATTTTTTTTTAAAATGAAATCTAACAGCAAGAAAATGATTTGTTTTGGCGATACGCAGTTTAATGATGCATACACAGTTTGAGATGTATATCTACTTTATTGTAGTACAGGAATGACTGTTTAATTAGCTGACAATATACCCTTGAACAGGAGCCAATAGGGAATGAAGTCTGGCACACGCCACAGAAAGAAAAGACAAAATGATAAGCAGTACACAGATTGTGAAGGGCTACTTAATGCCTTTCTGCCTGGGCTTATCATTTCATATTCCAGAAGCAACAAGATATATCCAGATCCCTTAAAAGCAGTGGCACATAACATTGTCACCCTTAGAGAGAATCATTCAGTTTCTTAAACCCATAACCATTTATTCCTATTAAAAAATATATACTGGAATATTTCCCAGCCTTTTTATTGTATTAAGTGAAGTACCAATGTATAAATAAGATGATACTCGACCATATAGTTCTTTTGTTTTGTTGGCCACTTATAACATTTTTAACCTTTGTTTTCAGTACTGAGACTGTACGCAACATATTTTTTTTTTTTGGGTGCAAGATGCTCCTAAAATCATGCTCTATTTAAAGCAGCAATACTTGCAAACTTTTTTATTGTTATTATTTTGTTTGTATGTAATGCATACGACAATATATAATATTACATTTTTATCTAAGCCGACAATAGTATGATTATAAATCTGTTAAAATCCTGATTGTATGCCTAACATAATGGCTGTTTCAGTCAGTGTAACTCAGCAGCTACAATGTATCCTTATATTACTACAGTAATATTATCTATTGATACAATTTACAACTTACATTGATGGGGATATTTGCAACAAATTATCCCAAACAGGAAAGTGTTGCAAATTTCTTGCACTGATGGGGAGGTGGTGTAAACCTGCTATAGAAATCAAATGATGCTTTAAAACTAATTACAAATGGCATTAGGAGCTGAATAAAATAAATTAAAAAAACAAAACTTATCTCAGGGGTGCTCAAACTTTGTGCGCTGCGCCCCCCCCCCCCACCTGCCCCTATGCTCGCACCCCCCCATTACCTAAAATCCAGCATCAAATGACACGCAGTGTCACGTGACCCGCGGCAGCAATTGCTGCACATTGCCATGGTGATGCGTCACGTCTGCGCCCCCAGAAAAAGCTTGTGCCCCCCACTTTGCGTACCCCTGTATTATCTAATACTACATAACTGAGTATATATATATATATATATATATATATATATATATATATATAATTTATTTATTTTTACATACGATTTCACATGATTTGCTGCTTTAAAATGTACTTTTCAAGTACTGAACAAATATATATTTACATTTATAATAATGTAGGTACCATTCAAAACTTTGTGTCAAGGACCAGAGGCGATATTGACTGAGTTGTGCTGCTCTCACAAAAGCAGAATGCAGAGAAATAATATGACAGTTACTCAAAATAAAATAATAAATGTCCCCTTGTTGGTTGAAACTAAAGTACACACATCTTCGTTTTATTTCCTGTTTTTAATTTTCCGGTAATTTTTTTTAACCTTACTTGAACGGAGGGTCCCCCTCATTGCTGTTGTGGACTCTGGCGAACAGTGACAACCCCCCGCCCCCCCAACTCAGAGGTACTGGCCCAGTCAGGTAGTTTTTGTTAATTCCTCACTGACGGACATAACTACCAACATCTCAGGAACCATAGGACCCCAAATGCTAGAGTACCACAAAGCAGCTCTGGGGGACCCCTCCGACCCCCTGTTTTAGGTACAATAAAAAAAGAAATCAGTATTTGTTAGATTGCTGCTTTAACCCACATTTATCCCATATTTTTAGAGGCGCAGTCCCATATACGCCCAAATTAAACTAACAAGTGGTTTTCCAGGTTAATACTGTGTGGCATACTTGTCTGATTAGATTAAAAAGGTATGTAAGTATGTTTACTTAATAAGAAAAATACCGTAATACATAAATGTAAATGTTTGATGATTGCCATGAATGATTACAAGCAAAAATGGCCATTGTATTAAATCTATTTGTTTTTTTAATGAATTTTAGAATGACAAAATGGTTAACGGCTGAGCACCTGGTTAATAAAGGCTTGATAATTATGAATGCAACATTAACATTAAAAAAAGCCTAGTTATTCATTGACATGTGGCATGCTGTTCAGATTTCAGATAAGTTAGTGTGGCACGAGTCTCTCCTTTTGAGTGGAACAGATTAAAGAGATAGTGCTGCTTCAGCTCATTTATGACTTTTCTTGGTCCACTGCCACTATCAAACTTGGTCATTAAGCAAGACATAGCCAGATAGGATAGAATTTAACCGCACTTTGAATGCTTAATCTTTCCTTTCTTGTACAAAAGAAAGCAGTAAATAACCAGAACATTCCTGAACACGAAAACTACCTGACCATTTCATTGTCACAGAGGACTGAAACACATGGGCCCTCTGGCAACCATGGGGTTTAACACTACATGTGCCTGGAAATCAAATATAACTGCATTTCAAGCAAAAAGGATTGTAGGACTCACTAAGCAAGTCAAAACACTATGGATTTTTTCCCACTTCTGATATGATGTGCAGGGAATTAATTCAGTTTGTTGAGTTACTTAAGGTTACAGTATGAGGTTTTCTGAAATATAACATTTAGACTTCAGATTTCAAAACAGGCTAGATTTGTAGGGTTATACAAAAGTTATTCCAACTAATATAGACTGCCTTCTAAATGAGTGAACTGTGACTGGCAAGTGGAGAGTATAGCTCGACCTAGTCTAGAAGAGGGTCCTGCAGTGCCACAGATAAAAATTAATAAGGTAGACTGTCAGATCTCACAACTCTTCCTTTTTATTATGGAGATATTTACATTAAAATATACACATTTCTGCTTTTTCTGTGGAAATAGTTCCTAACCTTCCCCCTCTAGCCCCCCCCCCATGGAAGATTTAGAAATCTCCAGCACGTCCATCCCAAATTTTCCTGAAAGTAGCTCTCATGTCAGCCTATATGACTATGTATGTTTGCAAAGCCTTATGCATGACGAGCATTTAGGTGGGAATGATTTCTTCATCACTGCTTGATTATTACGTCATGTTGTGCGGAATGCATAGAGTTTTTTAAGACTACTTCTGTAACAGATAATTGAATTATTTAGACATATGGTAGAGAAAATCTAGTTTTAGTTTGATATTCGTAAAATAGAAATCGGAGCTTTAAAAAAGTGTTGACATTCACTTTTTCCTACTATTAACAAGTACAATTATAAACTGTCCCAGAATAACTAGAACAGTAAAAAAAAACAAGTTATGTGAGTGGGATTATTAAGGTTTATGGTAGGCAACAGTCTGCATTTATTTTAATGCCTGGCAAGTCAATCCACACTGATAAAAAGAACATTACTCAATTGAACATACCTTCCGAACATCAGAACTTTTCGGCTCTGTTGTCCAAGTGATAATTCGAGATACCGCAAGTCGTGTCTCACTTGAGTTCACAAAGTCCCCTGGATCCATTTGCTGGGCTAAAATCTCTATATACTTAAGAATGGCAACCTTTACCTAAAAACAGGAGCAGCAGCGTTGGGACACAAGTCAGTTTTAAAGTGATTATTACAAAACTTTTTTTGTTTAATAGCACAAAAGATGATCCAATGAAACTAACCTAAAATTAGATTATATATATATGGAAACATAAGTTGTGCGCACGTGTATATGTTCATACAAATACACACATACTGAATATAGAGTTCTATATGCCTACTAATTTGAGAACTTAAACCAAGTCAATGTAAAATTTGCTCAGCAAAAGGTTATTGCAACTGACAAAACTTTACTACCAGTACCTTAAAAAAAAAAATCCATGTGCATTTGGCTTTTTCCTCAGTCAAAAGATAACTTACAATATACAATTCTTTTCTTTAATTGTGCCTGTATAAAATGGTCTATCCACAGCCAAATAAGTTAGGCAGATTGACTCTTTGCAAACAATATTTTTACAAATGTCATTTTTATTACTTGAATATAAAAAGACTTCCACAAAGTCACAAGGAGTTGGAAATTGTGTCACATTTTTGAGGCAGGTACCCAAACCACAAGGATTTTGGCTACCCTCCTACTTACTAATCCGTCATAGACATCAAAAGTAAAAGTAGTTAAACCTGAAGTGAAGTTCCTTAATCACTGGAGGCACCAACTCTATCATAGCAAAAAGGAAGTTGGGCTCGGAAGTACTTGCAACTCCAAGCTTCATCTGTCAAAAATGTGTATTTTAAAAGGGTAAACGTGTTTTTTGTAATTACTAGCAACATTTTGAAAATGATTATTTCTCTAAAATAAAGTACTGTCTGTTACTAGGTCTAAGAAATTGGCATGAATGATCCAATTGGAAGCACTATCGACTTACACGAAATTCATTAAAGTTGCGTGCATTACCATTCCCGTTAGTAAAACATCTGCAATGTTTAGGACCAATGACCCAGCAGTAACTCAGACCCAATGACCTAACCTTTTACACCCATGCTAAATACCTCATTCATTAAAGTCTGCAAAACACTAGTGCAAAACAAAAACCACTAAAAACAGAATGGATAGGTACTGTACAAAAGACATGGAAGCTTGAGAAAACGTAAAAGTTGATATACAGTACACACAATGGTGACCAATTTATTTTTTTTGTACTAAGCTAGTTCTACCATACCACCGAATTGTTTTTATGAAGAAGTGATTAATGCCCCATTGAGTTGCCTCTGTAGTTTATTTTTCATCTCTGAGTTTCCAGAGAAGGAGAACATGATAATTAGTCAAATCTATTCTCATTACAATTTACATATCAAGATGCTTAGCACAGCAAAGATAATTTTCCTTGGTACTGTTGCAAAGCATAATTTCCCCTCACATTTTTTGCAGAATTCAATCAATGAGGCCCTGTACAAGGTCCTGTACAGATACATAGATAAAAGAGACCCGAGAGTGAATTTGCATAAACAAGGCTTGGTGTTAGTAGCCCAGTCGTGGTGCTCTTTCACATACTTGAGTTGTCCCACAAGCTCTGCATTCACACTTGCCGTCAGTATGGGAGTATGACTGGAAATGTGACAACCCCATGCTCATAAAGCTTCTTGCAAGGGGTTAGTGGCTGAATACAGATCCACACAATTAAATATACACAAACGGAAAAAATATATATATTTAAAATGTAGTAGAGTTTGTGACAGTGGGGGAAAAAAATGGTTAAAGTAATAAAACAGATGAAAAAGAAAGAAAACAAACAAAAAAACAAAACAAAAAAACCTTTGAGCTCCAAAAAGAGCGAAGCTGGTCTTGCAGAGCTGGCTTGGCTGTCTGAAAAGTTTATAAAGAAGAAAACAAATCCACTATTTTAAAATAAACGGAGATAAAAATCAAAATCTGTCAAATAGAGCCACATACAGAATGTTACACTGGGAAGAAACAGATCAAACAAACAAATGGATAATTACCTTGAGGTTTGGCGTCTGTGTTTGATCGACAGTAAACCTTATGAGGATATTAAACTGGAGGTCATTTGGAAAAGATTCTCTGTTTAACAAAAGAAAAAAGACAGAGGGAGCAAAAACCCATTATTTCAATTCAAGTAGGGAGAAGGAGTATCTCCATGAGTAAAGACATGGACTCTGTAAACCAAGACCCTGCGTTTGAATCAGGGGAACTTGGTTCAATTCCCGGTGTCAGCTCCTTGTGACCTTGGACACGTCACTATCTCCCTGTGCCTCCGGTACCAAGAACAAAGATTGTAAGCTCATCTGGTAGGGACTGTGTCTGTAAAAATGCCTATGTGATTGTGAAGCGCTTTGAGTCCAATTGGAAGTTTGGGAGAACAGAGCTATATTTAAAATAAATAAATAATAAAAAAAAAACTATATGCATTGGTCACATTATTACTGATTTTATGTTCTGGATTGTAATTTTCTCTGTAACTAAAACTTCATGTAAGGCTAAGGTCCCAGTTTGCGCGCGTCAGGGGGGGCCTGGCGGCAATCGTTGCCTGACTAAGCGTGACCTGGTGAACTCCAGGCAACTCGCAACTTGGGGGCGCGGCTGACGTCACGCAGCTGGTTAGCCCTCATTGGCCGCCATGATGTGGCCTGCGATCAGATGCCACAAGACAAAATTCTTGTCTTTACAAAATATCGTGCATCGCAATCTCTACATGCGTGTGCAGGCAGCTGCTGGGTCTGGCCCCACACAGGGTCAGAACGTTTTCCTGCCGCGTGCAGCAGCAAACACTGGGGACGAGGCCTTAGTCTGTTAAATTTGTATTGCCATTTCATTGGCCTTTAGTGCACACAATTGTTTTCAAAACGACCTTAATCTTATTACTAAAATGTGACGTCCCATGCCTGGGGTCCAACAAACCTTTTTTGTTATGAATAACTGTGCAATTCAATTTTTTTGATCACACATTTTATTGCCAAGTCTGAAATATATATTGGAAATATTATTGCATTTTCTTTTTCAAAGAACTGGTTTAAAGCTCAATCCTACTCACAACTATTCTGGTAAATGCTATATAGTATGCTTCTCCTACACCCTTTTTTGTTTGCCTTATTACAAATGACATTGTCTCGCTGGTTTACACTATATGAGAAAAAAACTATCCAGTGCTATGGAGATCAAACAGGCAACAAAGAGGCAGTCCACAGAATCATTTTAAATTAGCATCATTACCTCTCCATCCAAAAACAAATATATTTTCATATTATGGTAGTGCTCATGTAGAATAGTTTTTTGTTTGATTATATATTTTAATATTAAATATTGTCTATTTTTTGCTGCTATCAAAAAACTTTAAACATTCTGTTAACTTTCTCAGACATGGAAATGGCCATCAAACAACTCTGAAAAATACAAACACACACTTTTAAGCATTCCTCTTCTACCTCTGCACGCTGTGGTCAGTAGTTTCCTACTTTTCTTTAAAAACTATTTTCTGTTTTTTCACCTGATGTTTGTGATTAATATACACAGTTGCATAGGCAAGAAAAATAGCCCCTGTGTCTTAGCACTCAGATCCTATGGTAGGTGAATGGATTGTACCAATAAAACTTAGCCTTTAATAGGGTGTGCAACATAAAATATTGGTAGACAAACAAAGACGTGTGAACACCACAGTAAAAGGCTCAATATAAAGCTAGGTTAAGATGAGAGCCTAGCTATAATGGATCAAATCCCTAGTTTCAATGCTCATGAACCCAAATATGTTAGATTACATAGAGGTCTCGGCAGGGGTGGGATTCTGCCGGTTCGCATGAACCTTTTACTAAAAATTTCACAAGTTCGCAGAACTGGTGCTTAATTTACCTTCATTGGCGGGACGGCGGGCAGCGTGTAACAGCATCTCCCTGGATCTCCTTCCCTGCAAAGCCTCTCAATATGGCTGCGTGGCATCAAATTGTGCCGCGTTGCCATGTCAACGGGAATGCCACGTGATGTAACTGCACCACGTGACATCCATTGCTATGGCACCGAGACGGTACGCGACGTCACGCAGCATCCGTTGTCATGTCAATGCGGCAACGCGCGGCCATTTTGAGAGGCTGCAGCAGGGAAATAGATGTTGGGAGATGCTGTTAGACGCTGCCGCTCAGCTAAGAACCGGTTGTTAATTTTTTTTAATCCCACCAGTGGGTCTGGGGTCTCAGGGTCTACGAAGTAACCCAATCCCTATATAAGATAGATGATGGGGGGGAGGTGTCAAACTGTGAATGAGACCTGCCTGTAAATAATAAGGTCTAGCATTATTAATGACTGTTGGGTGTTATAGGGTTAAGTATGGTAAGTCCCACATAGAACTACAGTGCTCCTCTATTATCTGCAGTGTTTCTATGTCAGTCTCCCCTAAAGTAGCGTGTTATACGCACAAAACAGTCTGTCGGTTTTAGATGACGTCATGACGGTGACGCTGATGGTGGAGTTGCAGTGCTAAAAGCAGTACGACTGAACTCTGGTTGGATGGCGATTGAATTTTTTTTTTCTCAAACATTTTTATTAGGCAAAAATAGTCAAACAACATGACGAGATATATACATAGCCGAAAATAATATTTTTCCTTTTTAGAGCATCGCCGGGAATGGCGAGGCCTCTAGACCACTTAGTGGACCTCGACTGATAAGGGGGGAGAGGTGGGGGGGGAAGAGGAGGCGGGGGTTAAAGTGTTTTCTCGACTTTATATCTTTAGAGTACAAATATCATGGTGGTGGGGAAAGGGGGGAAAGATATAGGGAGATCAGTCTAGAAAGTGGCAGGAGAAAGAAGAGAAGAAAAGTTAAAAAAAAAGATGAGGGGGAATAAGGTAACGTCACCCCTCAACCGCCAGGCACCCAAGCTTGAGTGTCAGTGAACAAGGTGGCTAGATCTAAATAGCTTCTGCCGACGGATAGTCCCATAACTAGGTTCTGAGCATTAGCCACGGCTCCCAAGTCCGGTAAGGACTGTTTTAGAAACGCGGTCAGTTTCTCCATCAGCATGACCTCGTTGATTTGCCTTTTTACCGTTTGTTTGGCAGGCAGAGATACCTTCTTCCAAAAGGCCGCTATCGCGCATATAGCTGCCGTAAGAATGAAGGAGATTAATTTCCTTATTGGTCTGCCAATATCCTCGATTGGCTTTGCCAATAGGTAGGTCAGAGGATCAATGGTGATGGTGAGGTCCGTAACCTCTTTTATAAGCGTTTGTATAGAGGACCAATATTTCCGAATTTTTGGACATGACCACCAGATATGGGCCATATCCCCTCTTTGTCCGCAGCCTCTCCAGCATAAATCAGAAACCAGGGGGTAGATTTGTTTCAGTCACTGGGGTAAGATACCAGTGAAATAGGATCTTGTAAATATTCTCCTTCGTAGTGGTGCATATGGAAGTCCTTGCCGCATATTCCCAAATATCTTCCCAGTCCTCTCTATCGGTGCTCAATTCTGCCGCCCATTTAAGCATGTACTCATGGACCGGCAGGTCCACTGATATCTCCAATTCAGCATATATTTTGGTAATTAGTCCTTTTTGGTGAGAGTTATTCTGGCATAGCTTCTCGAACCATGTGAGAGGGGGAAATTCCAATTTTGGGGATATTTTTTGAAGGAAGTGTCGAATTTGGAGATATTTGAACATGTCCAATTTAGGTATTGCGTATTTTGTTCGTAGATTTTAAAAGCTCAAAAGCATCCCATCGCTCAATAGGTTGTCAATCACCTCAATTCCCCTCAGTTTGAGTTGGTCGAATTGCTTATATTCACATCCAGGGGAAAATTTAGGGTTATTAAAAAGTGGGGTGAGCTGTGAGCTAATGGACGAGAGGCTGAACTTAGACCTTGATTTCGTCCATACTTCCCAGGTGAGTCTCATTGCTCCAAGCTCAAATCCCTTTGCTTGCACATCCCGCTTATCAGTACCCCAAAGGCAGGCTGGTAGAGAAGGCGTTTTTGCATATTAGGACTCAATAGCCAGCCAACAATTTAGAGTTGGTTCAGTGTTCCATAACACTGCCTGTCTCAATTGGGCTGCCTGAAAATATTTTGAGACATCTGGAACACCCATACCTCCTCTTGCTCTCGAGGACAATAACACCGACCTGGCTACCCTGGGCTTCTTGCCTTGCCAATAAAATGAAACATTTTGTTTTGGATGTTTCTCAGTTCGGAGCCTGGGACACGGACTGGGAGAGTCTGAAAGTAATATAATAATCTGGGGAGTATATTCATTTTTACAGA
Organism: Ascaphus truei; assembly: GCF_040206685.1. Lineage (NCBI taxonomy): Eukaryota > Metazoa > Chordata > Amphibia > Anura > Ascaphidae > Ascaphus > Ascaphus truei. The sequence goes on along the minus strand of NC_134484.1, from coordinate 290,517,443 downwards.
GATCATTCTCCCAATCCATGAGATCTGATAACTCTCCCATTTATCTAAATCTTTTTTGATTTTCCCGAATAATGCCGGGTAATTTTTTTTGATACAGTGAGTGGTAGTTCCTCGACACATTTACTCCCAAATATTTAATATGTGAGGAGCTTCACCTATAATTAAAATTCAATTTCAGTAGTTTGACCTCTGGCTCCGTTAGGTTTAGATTTGGGGCTTCAGACTTATCGTTATTAATTTTATAGCCGGATATTTTACCAAAATCTGTCAATTCCTTGTGCAGGTTCGGTAAAGATGTTTGGGGCTGCGCCAGAGATAATATAATATCGTCGGCGAATAGCGAGATTTTATAATTTGTTTTTCCAATTACTATGTCCTGTATATTTGTGTTTTCTCAGATTTTAGCTGCGAGGGGTTCAATTGTCAGTGCAAAAAGGAGGGGGGACAGGGGGCATCCCTGCCTAGTCCAATTTTTAATTTCAATCCTGTCCAGGGTGCCTCCTGTGAGTTTGACCATGGCTGATGGATTACGGTAAAGTGCCCGAATCCCTTCAAGAAAACAATTTTTAAATCTGAATTTCTGCAATGTCATGACTAGGAAATACCAATTAATCCTGTCAAACGCCTTCTCTGCATCTAAACTCAGCAACAGCGCCTTGGTTCCTGATAGATGGACGTGGTCAACTATTATTTTACGGGTATTATCCGACGCCTGTCTGCCGGATACAAAACCCACTTGGTCAATATGTATTAATCTGGGTAAAATGGGGTTGAACCTATTCGCCAGGATCTTGCTATATAGCTTAAGATCGTTATTCAACAAAGACATTGGACGATAACTACCACATTGCCTTGGATCTCTCCCTTCTTTATGGATAATGGCTAAATTAGCCATTGACATAGTTGACGGGATTATATTCCCATCCACAAAGGAATTAAACATAGCGAGCAAATGTGTATATAGCACGGGGAGGAATCTCTTATAATAGGTGTTGGTGAAGCCATCAGGGCCCGGGGCTTTGAAAATTTTAACGTCTTAACTGCGTCTGCCAATTCTTTTTGTGTTATTTTGGCGTTTAGAACCAAGTTTTCATCATCCGTTAGAGACGGGAGTTGGCAGCTATCCAAATAGTCAGCGACAGCCGCGGATGCTGAGGCCTGCCCTCCGCCCTTCTGGGCTTTTAAATTATACAACCTTGTATAAAATTTAGTGAATTCTTCCGCTATTTTTTAATCGTCATTGTAAATTATCTCACCAGCCCCATTCTTAAATCGCCGTTATTTGGGATCTTTTCTGTACGCCTCTCAGCTTGCTAGCCAAGAGTCTATCGGCCTTATTGCCCTTGTCATAAAACCACTGGTTAGTCCACTTAAGGGCTTTCTCTACTTCTTCCAGCTGGATCTGTGGTGGCGGTCAGGGTTTTATAAATTTTCTTAGACGGGTTGGCGTTGTGGAGCCGTTCTAACTTTAAAATCTTATCCGTCAATTCTTTAGTTAATTTTAGTTTTATCTTTTTCCTGTGGGAGGCAATTGAAATAAAATTACCTCTGACCGCGGCCTTATGGGCTTCCCAGAGTATCGCCGGGGACGAGACAGAGCCTGCGGTTATAACAAAAAATTATCTTAGGGCTTCTCTGATTTCTCTCTCTATCTCCAGGTGATTTAACAGAGAATAATTTAATCTCCAGCTAAACGAGTGAGATTTTACAAATGGGACAGTGAGAGAAAGAGTAATAGGTGCGTGGTCGGACCAGGAGATAGGACCGATATCTGAATTTAATGAGGCCTCTAGAACATTCTTAGTTACCAAGAAATAATCTACGCGAGAATAAGATTGGTGAGGGGAGGAAAAAAAAGTGTAGTCCATTTGGCCCTGATGTTGGGATCTCCACACATCCACCAGGGAAAACTCTGCAACCACTTCTCTAAATTTTTCCCAGTTTTTTGGTTGCTTGCGGTTGGTTCGGGGTGGACGATTTGTCCTCTTTCGGGTTGAGGACCATATTCATGTCCCGTCTACTATCATTGAGGGCAGATACTTAGGGTCGATAGTGTCCAAGACAGATTTCAAGAAATCTGTCTGGTTTTCGTTTGGCGCATATAGGTTGATCAAAGCGATTGCCGCTCCAGAGAGCGAACCATACACCACTAGGAATCTACCACCTGGGTCCAAAACTGTTTTTTCAACATTGAATGGTATTCCTTAGCGCAGCGGTGCGCAAACTGTGGGGCGCGACCCCCAGGGGGGGCGCGACACTGCCGACGGGGGGCGCGGGGTTTACAGAGGCCCCGCGCGCTTCCCGAAGGCACTTAAATTAAGTGCCGGGGGAGCTGCAGGGCCTCTGTAAACCTAACTTACCCTGGCTCCGGCGGCTTCCTCCCTGCGGCGCCATGTCAACGCGGCGTCAAAATGACGCTGCGAGGTCATGTGACGTCACGTTGCTATGGCAACGTGACGTCATTACGCCGGAGCGCGGGTAAGTTGGGGTTGGGGGGGGCGCGGGAGCGAGGGGACAGCCGTCAGGGGGGCGCAGGGAAAAAAGTTTGCGCCCCCCTGCCTTAGCGAATAAGGATGGCTACATCTCGGCTTTTGCTATTAAACGATGAGAAAAATCCCATTGGGAAAACACTTCCATATGTATTAGGGAGGTTCTGGGCCGCAAAGTGGGTCTCTTTGAAGAACACAATGTCCCCACCTGACCTCTTAAATTCTTGGAGAGCTAATCTCCTTTTCCTATTGTTCTGGAGACCCTTTACATTCAATGAGATAAACTTAATTGACGTTTGGTGTGCCATATTTTCTGTAATGATAATGATCGGGCCATGGGACGTCTCCTTTCCCAACAGAGAAATCCTTATACCTTTTCTTGTTTATGCTAATTTTTATGTCAGGGCCAATGGGCTGGGGCCCTGGCGGCGAAGGGAGGGAAGAGATAGAGGGAGGACCTGCCGGAGGTACAGAGGGAGGGGGGAAAGAGAGCAAAAAGGATCTGAAGCGGACCCCAAGTTAAGGATACCAGCCATCCTAGTGGCAGGGTTTTTGGGGCTTATGGCCCTGTGGGGGTAACTTTGGTTCCAGAAATCCAGGGGGGCGAAGGGTGCAGAACCCTCAAGGTTTTGAAGATTCCCTTTCCCTCTGCTTTTACAGGGAGAAATCCCATCTCTCGCAAATACTGGAGTGAGAGGAGTAGACAGATAGTGAGGGGGGGAAATATGGGGGGGAGAGGGGGGAGGAAGGGAGTGGGGGGAGGAAGGGAGTGGGGAAAGAATCGCAGAGTATGTTTTAACAATTGCACATCAAATTATTGATACAGCAGGTAATTAAATATTTACATTGAGTAACAGAACATAGACCTTTAACTTGTTGACCAGTTGTTTATCCAACACTTATTGTATATACATATGTTGTATAATGAGTTTATATACATCTCTGGTCCCATTTTAAACCATTTTATGTTATATGTATTTCTGATATTGGAATGTGCTAGCCCACATCTGTGGCCCATCAGTTGATGAGCAGTATCACAGGTGTTTTGTTTTGGACGGGCTATATCAGGTTGTTCAGCATGTCTGACGGATCATTCTTTGACAAAGGCCTCATGGGCTGAAACGCGTCAGATGATCCGTCAGCACTACACTTTTTCAATAAAGTTTCACTAGTCACCAGTTTTGCCTCCCTCTGCCCCTTCATGACGATGGCTGTGCATCATTTCCTGCCTCCTGTTGGAGGAGTTCCTGTTTGGGGGGTGACAACTAGACTTTCCAATGTGCAGGGAACTCAGTAGTTTTACCCTGACCAGGACATAGTCCGGGATCCCTTGGAACTCAAATCGGCATGAAATTCCACACACCACAGGTACATTCTCTTCTGAGAACTTGGTCCCTCCTGATCGCGAGTTAATCTTCTGGAACTCAAACCGCCATAAAATCCCAGCCGCATCCGCTACGTTCGATTTTTGTGAACTTGGGCGCAAAAAGCTGGACTTTGTCTCTGGCAGGCAGGCTTCTCAGGCTTGAAAATCGAAGCCGATTGCTCTGCTATTCGAGCAGAAGCAACTTTGAAAAGCCTGCCCACGCTCTTACTACTCGAGAACCACAATCTGATTGGCTCACAGATATTTTTAGTATTCTGAGTTTCATTCACAAAACTCAGCAGCCAAAATTCCCAAGCAACCAATGAGAGCCAAGCCGGCTAGAAAAGCCGGATCAGCGGAAAATCTGAAATAGCCAAGGGACATGCAAAGTTTGCCACCTCCGTCCCTGGCAATCTCAATGCCCCCCGCTGCGACAGGCTCCACCAGGTCTGGCAGAGCAAGTGGCAGCCCGGACAACTGCCATTGATCTCTGGACCTGGTCTGCCTTTCCCCGCTGACCAAATGCCATGCTCACCTCTGGCATCCTTGAACTCCGATGTCAAGCACACTTACCGGTGCCTATGGGTTAGCTCGAGCAACCTGTTTGGACATCGGTTCCGAATGTAAAAACCCATCACATTTAATGAAGTATACTCTAATACATTAAGGTATGTTTGTAATATAGTTCTGAGTCTCTGGGTATAGGGGACAGAAGAAGAAAGATGTACTTTTATTCTTTCAACCTACCTTATTCCCCACACAATATCTTTTGGACTGATACTGGACACTCAGAGTCCCCCCGTAACCTTATATACGGTTATACACTAAACCTAGGGGATCCCTCAGCTACAGGAATAGATGTTTTAAACCTGTGCCCCATTCTCCTTTCTAGGCTTTGCTGAAGCAGGGTACCCTAGTGGTGAACCGCGCTTGCGTTTTCTAGGGGAGATATTGCCAGGACAATGTGCCTACATGTATCTGAGAATCAGGCATGATTCTCGGGTACATTTATGGGGGAACCGACAACTCCGGACCCCAACCTTATAGGCACATTCTGTTAACGGATCCTCCGCAAAAAAAAAACTTGAAACTCATATCCTAGCAATCTCTGCTTGTTGGCATGCCCGTAAAGGGGAAAACAACGAAAAATACTTTATAACAGGCAATACATTGAAAAGATACAATGTTACTGGGCCCAAGAGCTAACTCTCTTGGACCCTTATACACAGATCAGGGGTAACCAAAATGGGCTTAACCTTTAATTGTGAGCCTGGTTACCCCCTACCGTCACAGCGAACTTAGGTCTGTATCCGAAGCTTGAAAAAAGTGGCTCAAAGGGGCATCTGGTAGAGCCCGTACTTACTGACAGTAAATCCCAAGCAGAAACTGCATCTTTATTGTGGTCCAATTCTCATCAGAGTTTGGAAGAATAAACCTATGAGATCTATGGCAGCTAAGACCCTTTCTTGCAGTGCTGACAGTGCTACCATCAGTGAGCTAGTGCCGAGTCCCAGCTCTAGATCCCCTTGCAGGAACTCCAGAATTGTGGGAGTAGGAGGTCCCAAGAAGCTTACATTTTGGTGTTAACACCACATATGGAATTGCTGTCAGATTCTATGGTACACTGCAGGAGTATTTTTCTTCCTTGCTGCCTTGTGGGACAGCCCTCTGGATTTCAACATCTCAACCTCCATGCCGTCAAAGTCCAGGCTCCTGAATTGGGGAGCTGAACCGTACCCTGGGATAGCAGACTTTAAAACACTGGCAAGTTGCCATGGTTCAACTGCTAAGAGTTGGATTATTTGTGGGAATCATGCTCTCTGTGGCCCATTTCGGGAGTATTGCAATCACCTCTGCCTTGCCCTGTCTGAATTTTCTGAGAATTCTTGGTATCGGTGGAATTGGTGGGAATATGTATGTAAACCAGAATTCCCATGGGAAGGAAAAAGTGTGTCTACCTTAGTAGCATCTGCCAGTAGGTCTCTCTCTGGTATCCCCATCTCTTGACTAGATGGTTGCATGTCGTACTTGCTAGAGACCATTCTCCTGGGTATATGGTCCTCCTGTTGAGGAAATCTGTTCATAGATTTTTTTCCCCTGCCATATGAATCACTGTAAAATGGTCTGTTAAATGATGCTCTAACCAGGTGAAAGTTGAGAACATGTCCTTCATGTGTATGGAACTTCGTGTCCCTCCTTGTCTCCTTATTTACAAGTAGGTCACCATCATACAGTTGTTAGACCTGACCTTCACGCTGCACGCTCGTAACAGTCCTGAGAAGTGCCTGATCGCCTCCATTACCACTCTTAATTAAAAAAAATGTTTGCCGATGTTTCGTGATTTCCGATAAGCTATTTCCCTTGGGCTATCTCTGTCTCGAATTAGGCACCCCAGCCTGTGTCACTTGCGTCTGTTGTAAGTACGAGCCAGACTTTATCATATAACGGACCTGTTTTTAAGGTTTCTATCGCATTCCCACCATTTTAGGGATTCCCTTACGTCTTGCGGTAAGGAGATCAATTGGTCTAGGCTTGATGCCCATCTGTGTCATTGATGTGAAAAGTTTGTGTTGGAATGTTCCTATATGCCAGCTGACCATTTCACCAGCTGTATGGTTGCAGATAGGCACTATCAGCATCCTGCATTGTCAAGCCCTGCCATGGATTGCTGGCTCTGGCTGCTCTGACCATCTCCTATAAGAAAAAAACATGCCTAGTAGGGTGTAGAACAGCGTTCCCAAGAATCTTAAGTCTAGGGTTGGATTTCCCTTTCCTCAGTGTTGACTAGCCAGCTGTGATGCGAGATGATAGGTGCTGGAGCAACTGGACTCTGCTTCGTGCTTTATGAAAATATTTTCAAGGTAGTGGAATATTTGTATCCCTCCTTCCTTAATTCAGCGACGAGTGTTTATTAGCAGCTTTGCAAATGTTCTCAGCGAAGTCGAGAGGCCAAAGGGAGGTGCCTTGAATTTGATAGAGCTTTACTCCTATCAAAAATCTTAGATATCTAACCTAGGTAGGTATCTTTCGGATCTTCTAACCTAGAAGTAGGTATCTTTCGGATCTTCTGACATGGGCCAGTCTCACTGGTCCACTGCTGAAATAATGGTCTTGCTGGACTCAATCTTGAACAGTCTTACTTTGAGCAGTTTGTTTTACTCGCCTTAGGCTTAGTATGGACCTGAAGGTTCCATTCGCCTTCTTTACGAGGAACATTGGCAAGTAGATACCTCAATAATTCTCGTGGCGGAACCGGTTCAATGGTGCGGTCGTTCAGCAGCTCTTTTTTTGTAAATTCTTTATTTTCAATTTTCAATCTTTTAACAATTCACATACATAATACATACAAAAATCATATATACGATATACAGTATTATATTAGCATCCCTCATAACTGTAAACATCATACAGTAACATCAAAACATTATATAGAGCAATGTTAAAGCTTCACATTGCTTCCTTGCATACAGCTATATGGTACAATATAATACTCAATTTAGTTTCTCTATCCAATTTTTCTATTCTTAAAATCACTTTGTCCTCTAGTTCCTTATATTCCTTTAGTTCCATAAAGGGTTCCAGATTCCAGATTCTCTATTTCTCCAGAATAGAAAAATTGAATAAGCAAATTAAATTTGCAAGAGACAAAAAAGATTATGACGAAAATAAACAACGTAACTGGAAAAGAGAACAGGTGACAGTCTCAACAGATAATGTAGAAGGAGTAATTAATACAGCACCACCGGTAATTAAAACAAATAAAGTGTCTCATAAAAACTCCAATTCTAAACATGCTCAAAGTAAGAAGAATGAGACAAAGACTGATTAAAAAAGATACAAAAGATCTGAAGAACCCAGAAAACAGTCATACAAGATATGAATCATTTAGATCACAGACATCTGAGGGAGATCAAACTTGTAGAAAATATAGGGAGAGATCACCACTATGGAGATCAAATGAAAGAGAAGATAGAGATGGAGAAAGTAATAAAAGATTTGTTCCTCCTTTTTTAGAGCAACGCAGAGGTCACAAGCCCTTTCACGAAGCCAGGAGAGAGAGCAGGAGAGAGTGGCAAGGACCCAGGGAGTTAGAAAGAAAAAGATCACGAGCAGACGTCTCCGAGGAAAGAGAGGAGGAACAAGAAAACAGAAAAAGAATAAATGCAGACAGAGATTGGTAAAAAAACAGAATATCTTTAATCTTAGTGATCACAAACTTTCAGATGTTGAGACAAAAGTATTAGAAAAGGGACTCACTTTTGCTCAAGTCCAGGGACCTAACATGTTTAAAACATTTATTGATGTACATAAATATGTTAGGAAGTTAACACTAAAGAAGTATTTTATCAAAGATGCAGTCACTAGAGCTTTTAACATGGACACAGCAAGTACAAACGCAGTGAAGTCCCCACTGACTGCATTTAAGAAAAGTTCAACATTTTACCCTAAGATGTGTAAAGGGAAGTTTATAGACACCTTTGCGGACATGGTCATAAGAGACTTAGAAAACTTGAGCCAAGACTTCAAATGTAAAAAACAAAATATGACCACAAATGAGAAGGAAGCAGTAAAATCATTATCAAATAATCATCAGATAGTGATCAAGCCAGCTGATAAAGGGGGTGGGATAGTAGTCATGAACAGGGACTACTATCAGGAAGAATCCCAACGAATATTAAGTGATAGGGAAACCTATAAAACACTTAAAAGTAATCCCACAAAGGAATATGGTATTCAGTTATCAGAATGGCTGGCAAAAGGGTATGATACGGGTATTATCAGTAAAAAAGAGTTGGAGTTCTTATTGATAGAACAACCTAAAATACCACTCTTCTATTTTATCCCGAAGATCCACAAAAATCCCTTGAAACCCCCAGGTAGACCTATCATCTCAGGGGTAGGGTCCCTAACATCCAACCTATCTCAATTTGTGGATCATCTATTACAGAAGTATGTGGTAGAAATACCATCACATCTCAAGGACACGTCGCATGTGTTACGAACCATTGAAGATCTAACATGGGAAAATCTGATTTGGGTCACATGCGACGTGGTGTCCCTTTACACTATTATTGACCATGAAATGGGTCTGAAGGCCATAGAGTGGGTTTTGAATAAAGATACCAACATGGAATCTTCAGTTAAAATATTCATTATAGAGGCCATAAGGTATATACTCACCCACAATTATTTCTCTCATGATGGCTGCTATTACCTCCAGACGTGTGGCACCGCGATGGGTACCAGGTTTGCACCAAGTTATGCTAACATTTTTATGGGCATGTGGGAAGAAAATTACATCCTAAACCACAACCCATATGGTGCAAACCTGGTACTCTGGAAACGCTACATCGATGATGTGCTATGCGTCTGGAAGGGCACTAAAGAAGATTTAGAGGCCTTCAAAGAACATCTCAATACAAACGACTATAATATACAATTTACGTTTAGTACTAGTCCACAGTCTATAAACTTCCTGGATCTAACTCTCTATACTGTTAATAATGAGATACACACAAAAACTTATTACAAAGAGGTGAATGCCAACTCCTATGTCTTGGCATCCAGCCACCACCATCCCCATTGGTTAAAAAATATCCCAAAAGGACAAGCACTTAGGGTAAAAAGAAACTGTTCACAATTGGAAGTGTATAAGGAACAAATTGAGGACATGGGCAATAAGTTTAAAGATAGGAAATACAATGGGAAAGTTGTTAAAAATGCTATTGAGCAAGCTAACAACATAGAAAGGGCTTCCTTGATCCATCCGGTTAAAAAAGTAGCTGCCAATGCAAATAAAGTATTTCTCCCTTTCATCACACAATTTAACTGTATGTCTAGGGAGATATCCAAAGTGTTTAACAAACACTGGGGGATCCAACAAAGAGATCCTATTCTACAATCCATATTACCTGACAAACCGCAAATTGTGTATAAAAAAGCTCAAAACTTAAAATCCCAGCTGGCCCCTAGTTGCCCTAAGAAACATCAAGGATTGGGACAAACAATGTGGTTAAAAGAACTTAAAGGTTATTTCCCCTGTAAGAAGTGCATTGGTTGCAGTTATAGATCAAAATGTAAAGAATTTAAATCCAATGTAACCGGTAAAAGTTTTGAAATCCGTTCATTTATTATTTGCAAATCTAATTTCTGTGTTTACCTTTTAGAATGTCCCTGTAAATTACATTATGTGGGCAGGACGGGGCGACCACTGAAACGAAGATTTGCCGAACATGTGTACAATATTAAAAATGGCTTGGAAACACATAGTGTTTCCAACCATTTTAAATTGCACCATAATCAATCACCAGAGGGGCTCACATGTATCGGCATAGACTGCCCCAAGTGGGTATCAGAGGGGGTGATAGACTACAGAGGGTTTCACAGCAAGAAACCTTCTGGATCTATACTCTCAAGACCCTCTCCCCTAAAGGGTTAAACATCGATTTTGATTTAGCATCATTCCTTTGATGCACTGGAACTAATCATTTATTTTCTCATCCAATGTAATTTCATATGTTTTTATACATTTTTACTGTATTTGCATTAAGTGATCCCATGAATCCTAATTGAGTCAGGGAGTCGCTTCAGAGGTGATTAAGCTCATACCCATCTGATGGTAATTATCAGCAAGTAAAATCACCCTGTCATTTTTGGCCCAAAGTGGCTCCTGTATACGAGGGGTTAAACTGGGGCTATACATTGCACACGGGATTGATGAGGCTCCACAATCCCCTGACGAAGTGACGTTCCCCGTCACGAAACGCGTAGGGAGGAGCCTAAGAGGTACTGCCCCACACACTCAAGCTGCTAGTCATTGAAGAGGAGACGGTGACGTCATCCAAACCGCGCCGGAATCCCGCGAGGTACACGCGGCACCGAGGAGGACATTCAAAGACTGAGTGCGGCGTTTGGGTTGTGCTGGGTCGGGCACTTCTTTGTTTTTACACTCACCGTCTTTTGTGAGTATTTTATTTGTTTTAGGTAGGCGTCATTAAAGTTTTTTATTTCTGCGCAATCCTTTGCCCTCTTTTGTCCCCACTGGAGGAAATAAGAGGCTGAAGGAATCCTGAAGCTGATCCAGGAAACTACGTTCCTGAAAGGGAGACCTGCCTGACGTCCACGGAAGCAGAGGATACCACGAGGGGTTCGTGTTACACCAGAGGCGACCTGGACTCAGAAGGTTTCAAGTACAGATTCTCTCCCCTGCATGCATCCCATCTACTTCTAGTAAGTAGGCATCTCATTGAGCTTTGATCATAAGGGCACATTTGGCAACTAGATATACTGCGCAATGTCCTGTTTCTCTGCTTTATGTCATACAACTGCAGGTTGAATATATCGTGAAGAGGACTGTTCACTCTTTGCTCTGTGAACTGTGATTTTGATACCATCCATCACTAGATGACCACTCAAGATTGGGAACAATAGTCTGTATATTTGGACTTTAATATCATTTCACATCATTTCACTGTTTCAAAAGAAATTTGACTCCTTACTATATATTTTTTTGTTACTCATATAGTGGCATATTTACATATATTGTCATCTCTCCCCTTCTTTGAATTCAAATAGGTCCTGAACATATTTGAAATGTCTAATCTTGCCCACTTCCATCAAATTTCCCAGCCTAATTAAACCCGCCTGAGTCCACTTTTTAAATATTTTTGATTCCATCCCTGGGAGAAAATCACGATTCCTGCATAATGGGGTCAAAGGGGATGAAAATGTAGTTATTTTATCATCCTTGGATATTTCATCCCATGCACTTAGTGCTGCACCAATGGCAGGATGTCCATAAAATAACTTTATGGCGATTCATCTTCTTGAGCCATGGGACCTTATTTATTTCTACTTCTTTGCTGTGTTTATTTGAAATATTCACCCATAGTTAATTTCTAGCACCATGATACCATTCGCTAGAAGAGCTATACCCTCCATTTTTTAAATGTTTGCTTTAATAAATTGATTTTTTATTCTTATGACCTTGCTCCCTGTCTTGCTGTGCGCTGCCCACATTTTGTTTGCCATCTCTGGGCTACATACCGGCTGCACGCTAGGAGACACAAATTGGGGAGGATGCAGTGAGTACTGAATTGATTATTTCTATTTTGAGAACTATCCCAATGAGGAGGGAAAGGGTATAGTAATTGTAACTCTCACCACCTTTAGGAAAACATTTGTTCCTCACACAAAATAATTTCATCAGACCTACCGCTGACTTCCATCTTTATTATTATTCTACTATGGATGTATATGCACCATATGTCTGTGTCTCCTGATTATCATATAATGATTATCATCAAATTCTGGACCACTTGACATGACTTGAGCACCTGGACCACTGACACACCCTATTGATATTTTGTACACTAACCTCGTGTGTAACCATATCAAAAGCCTTTGCAAAATCGAATTAGTGAATGCAAGAGTGTCTTCTCCCATTCAAATTGCGTTCAGCGCTCCACAAGAGCAGAGGACACGATCTCCGCAAGAAAACCAGCAAAAAGCCCATGACGTAGCCACTACGTCATGAGGCCCAATGTGTACCAGAGCTCTTAATGTAGTAGCTACGTCGTGGGGCACTCAAGGGGTAACACTCATACTTTAACCACCCTCATCTGCATAACTTATATTTATACATGAACTTTTAGTGATCAAAAAAATATTTTGCGAATTATCTGTAAAAGTGCTTGTGATTTCGGTGTGTTTTAATTTTGCTGTGAGATTTTTTTTACCCAAGCTCATGCTTATGGGATCACACGAAAACAAGTTTATCTGACTGAGAACACTAAAACAGATCAAAAGTATTTAAGTCAAACTTACAAACAACAACCAATCCTACAATAATATTAGGTTCTGCAGATTGCAGCCATGAAAACACGTAATTGGGGTGGGGTGAGGGATTAAAGAACTGAGACTCATGTTCTTGCAAACCCATTACCTTGTAACGTCAAGCACTTTCTGAACCTTTGCCTGCACAGACCCCAACAGATCTGCTCCCATTTTCTTGAGCAGTTGTGTGAGCAACACAAAGAGCCAGTCCTGTAGATCTTCTTTGTGGACCAGGATAAAGTCAACTAGGGTCTCCAGAAACATGCTGAACACCTGGAACGGGCAAGACAAGAAAGAGAGAAAGAAGGATACAGAACAGAGTCAGCACAAAAAAGGTTAAAAATTAGAAGGCAAAAATTAGAAGAAAAAAAAAGAGCGGGCTCTGGGTAATCAAAGGTGAAACGGATGCAGTGATTAGCAAGCAAGCAGGAGAACAATGTCAAAGGCTTTATATTATTGTATTAGTGCACTCTGACATGAGAGCAGTTTGCCATCCAAAACTATCCAGTACCTGGAGCGGTTTATTGGTTAAGCGATTTCCAAGCTCTAAATTATTGGATAAAGAAGAGTGTACCACGTGATGGTATATTACAAAATATTTTTTTTTTTCTACCATACATATGAAGGAAGACTTACTGTCCCCAGTATCGCGGCCAAAAAAGCAAACGGCCGGAGCACTAGGGTCAGTGTCTGCCACGATCGTGCTGCAGGGGGTTCATGCTTCACGGTTGGACCTCTGCAGCTTTAACCCGTCCGGGCCGTGATCATCACTTAAGGTTTGCTACATCTATACCAATTTAAAATGAAAAGTTTTTAAAATTGTCCAAACTATCTGAGCTGCAAAAAGCAATTTTCCATTTAGTGACTCAAGCAAATTCTCACCGTTTACAAAAAAAAAAAAAAAACACATGGTTGGCATCATAAACATGCAGAACGCAAACATTCAAAAATGTACTTCTCTGGCTAAGCACAGTGAAATATACCAAAAATACAAAATATAAACGGACTATTTAGAATATATATACACACAGGTTTTTTTTTGGGGGGGGGGTGTTGTGAAATGGGGGATTTAATAGTGGTTATTATAAATTTATGGTTAAATTCACTCCTTCAAAATGTGGCAGGATGTGTTGAGTATTGGGTTTTTCATAACCAGTTATTGTCAGAAATTAATAGGGGATACCCTACTTGCAATACGAAATTCCATATAATGAACCAGCCTGAATTGTATAAATACTACATTATGTCAACGTGTAACACACTGGTGGGCTATAGGCAGCCCACAGGGACTTCACCTGTGGCCCCCAACCGTCTTTCTCCCTGGTACCTTCCTCCCTTCCAAATTTTAGCTTGTCAGGAGTACTTGGGGAGAGCCACAGGCAGAGCGAGAGGTGAGGGTGACCGTCAGAGATCAGCACTGGTGGATAGGGATCAGCACAGGGGGGAGGCTGGGGCGAGCAATAAGCACAGGGGGATAGCGGAGCGATCAGCACAGGGGGAGAGAGGGGTGCGCGATTAGCACGGGGGGGGGGGGAGAAAAGATCAGCACAGTGGTAGGAGGGCGGGTGAGAGATCAGCAGAGGGGGAGAGAACAGCACAGAGAGAGTGAGCAGTTATATGGGGCAATCGGAGGAGTTATATGGAGCAGTTATATGGGGAAATAGATTGTGTGCTGCCCTTTTACAGACTGAAGGGCCGCACCTGCAGTCCTTGATATATATATATATATTGTTGCCCACCACTAATGTAACATGTTCCACCATGTCTGATCTGGGCAACAATGCAGTTACACTAAGTACCTAGCAGCTGGCATGGGTGGTATATGCATCATTATTTCATTTTGGAGAGCCCCAATAATGGTAATAAGATGTTCTGCTGAATTTGCAGGATGAATCCTAGAATTGAGTAGTGTTGTAAAAGGGAAGGGAAGGTCTCTTTCAGAGATCTGCAAACCTTTACCAAAATGTTTTGTATTTATTTGCAAAAAAAAAAAAAAAACACGAAATGAACCTCCCCCCAAATGTCCAGGGTTATATGACCAGTGTGCAAGTGACATTGCTCATGTAGTCTTAGTATTTTTTAAGCAATTTTAAAAACATTGCTGGAAAAAAAAGTGCAAAATTGCTAATTTATCAAAACTTTGCATGGAAATTTAGCAAAATGAAACGGGACAAGTTTGCACATCTCTAGTGTTCTTTATAATTTTATGCAAGTGAATATAATAGGAATTCATTGACATTTAATTTTTTTTTTTTTTTTTAAACATTTTAAGTACAACAGCTAGGAGAGTAAAAAAGAAATGCTCCAGAAATCATTATTTGAGATCGGTGTTCCTTTCATCTGCTGTAAATTGTATATTTAGCAACTAATATAGCTAATTTTTGGCGTGTACAAAATCATTAAAATAAAAAGTAAATTTTGATGTCTAAAATAGCCATGAATTTGTGCTTGTTTTGTAATATATATATATATAGAATTAAAATGATATTGTACACACAGTATTTACCCTATTATTTATTATTGCTTGATATTGGCAAGTCTTAATTTTTTTGTTTACTTTTGTGTGTGTGTGTATATATATATATATATATATATATATATATATATATAGAAACACAGAAAAAACAGGCGCACTCATAGCGTAAAAAGGTATAACAATATTTATGGAGTAAAGGATTTAAAATGCACTCACAAACATAGCTTAATAAAAAGCAATTTTGAGTATAACTCAGCTAGCCCGACACAGGAACCCGGTACCAGATGACTTCAGTGTCCGTGTAGATTCACTGCAGCAGCTTCTATGGACGCCTCCGCAGCCCGGAGAACACGAGGGACGCCACCTTCCTCTCAATCCGGCGTCACAAGAAATTATGTGTCAGGGAGACCTACTGGATATATGTACTTGGTACGTTGTGTCCAGGGGGTCTCAATGATGCAATAGACATCAGTACAGTAGTCTGAATGACACCCATCATGCCTATTGTGGGGTGCAGTGCTTTCACGGAGGTCTGGGTTGAGCGAGGTACCTCGCTCCCTCCGTGGTGGCACGTGCATTACCACACTGTTTCAGATATTGTGTTTGATTGTCCCTTTATGACAGTGGTTTAGATATGCAACTAATAACAAAACAAACAAATTTTATATATGGCTGTACCAGCTTTGCTTGCGTGACCTCCATTGATCCAAAATCCTTCTCCATGCTATTGTTCCAATATTTGGTTTCACTCTATTTTATTTCCCCCCCCCTCATCCCCCCTTTTTTTCCTTCCCCTCCCCCCTCTTGTACTCTGATCTCTCTGAATCTTTAAGTCATTATCTCTTTATATGTACTATCCAGTGGAGATTTATTGACCCCAATTATGTGGAGTTTTGATATTTCTCTACTAACATCTGTTTATTACATTAGTACAATACTAAGCCAATGATGCTATAATATTATTATGCTATATTAGATCTTGCTTTAGTACTTATATGCATTTTAATTTATTTGCTAAATTGTATGTTATTATTTGTATCTGCCTATTTGGTCACTTTCTCTAGTACTATTTGTCTATCTGGCCCGTATGTGTTTTGGAACATACAGTATGGGGGTTAATTTGATCATGGTATTGACCATGTGTGTCTGATTAGCAATTAGCAATTAGTAGTCTTCTATGTTCTGATTGGTTCATCTAACTATAAATATTATGTTCCTCACCTGTACTGTTAACTCCTGATGAAGTCTCTTTTGAGACGAAACGCGTAGAGAGTGTTTGGTGGAGGTGTATTGTTCCATTTTTAATAATTATTCACTCACAAGCCAGCTATAGCATTTGTTGTTTCTTTGGAAACATTTATCTCAGCCGTCCACTGAATACACGTATGTGAACTTGTTCCGGCTATATCCACTGACGTCACTGAGTTCTCGCGATACCTGGAGCTGAGAACTCACTGTGTGATGCCGGATTGAGAGGAAGGTGGCGTCCCTCGTGTTCTCCGGGCTGCGGAGGCGTCCATAGAGGCTGCTGCAGTGAATCTACACGGACACTGAAGTCATCTGGTACCGGGTTCCTGTGTCGGGCTGGCTGAGTTATACTCAAAATTGCTTTTTATTAAGCTATGTTTGTGAGTGTGCATGTTAAATCCTTTACTCCATAAATATTGTTATACCTTTTTACGCTATGAGTGCGCCTGTTTTTTCTGTGTTTCTATAGATATCTTCAAGGAAGTGGTGTTCCCTTCATTCGGGCTGCAGATACTCTTTTGGATAGCAATTGGAGCATTTTTTAGTATTTGTATACATTTTTTATATATATATTTTTCTGGACTTTACATCTGATAATTTTATTTTTTATATATTTTTGTATTGTGCGTGTATACTATCTTTCCCCATTTCTGTACAGTATAGGTTTTTCTTCATGTTGATGTGGCTATTCATATAATGGTTTAGGTTGGCGCCGTTTTTTCTTTCTGTTGTGCTATATATATATATATATATATATATATATATATATATATATATATATACACGTGTGTGTGTGTATATATATATTAAAAACATTATATATACACACACACACACACACACACACACACACACACACACACACACACACACACACACACACACACACACACACACACACACACACACACAATTTGTAAACATATCTGACATTTTCATGTGGAATTTTTGTCTGCAATGAGCTTTTTAGTTACACTTCTAATTTATTAAATATTTTAGAATGGATTTGGGAATCAGCACCACCAATCATAATTTGCAACATACTGTAGACACAAAAACACAAACAAGATCAGTTAATTAATGAACGAACAATAGCACATCTGAAAAAAACAAGAACACATTAACACACTTCTCTAAAGCACCAGAGCGTCATGTTTAAGCTGTGTTGTGCTATGAGTAGTACAGCATGAGCTGTTTACAGAGGAGGGTGGAGGAGATAAATAGAGATCATGGTTTTAATCTCAGATCATGCAATTAGGTTAAGGTTTCTAAGCAAACATTGAGCCAACTTACTCTCTATAGAGAGTTCCAACACGGGACCGCATGCAAAGGAAAAAAGGAGGGGGGAAAAAAGACAACAAGAAAACACATAAAATTAGTCTCCAGCAATATAAAGGTTCCTCTGTGGAAAAATAGAACACTGGAATAAAAACAGAAGTATAATTTTAGCATTTATTCAAATGACACTGATATTCAGTTTTACATTGTGCCTTTATGCAATGTAGTATAATGGCTGCTCACTTTCTAGTTGAAATTATATATTTATACATTAAGTAAACTAAGCAGTGCTTAGTTAAGTGTAGTGTTCAAACTAGGCTTTGCTTTTTGGCCCCTGACCTCATCAGAGACAACTACATAGTCCGATGATGTCAGAAGCAGAATAGCAAAATGAATATTCATTGAGAACTTACACAAAAAATACACCTCAAATTATTTATAGAACCGGCAAACGGTTCAAGTCAAATTACAACATTTAATTGTAAATAAATAAAATTCAATTTATAATTTACATTGAACACATTGCAATAAAATTGCACACAAAACAAATGCTGTAGATGCCCTTTCACCTTAAAATACAGAAAACCCGTTATCAAAACACATGATGCAATAATGTATTTCAAAATATGGCTCTCAAATCTTTAGGTCACCTCATGTGTTAAGACAGATACAATGACAACTCCTTTGTTTTTCACACTTGAAATTTTCAGATCAATTTCTTGATTACAAACACCAACTGCACTTTACCAAGTAAGGTACAAAATGTATTTCAAGAGAATTCAGCTTAAAATAACTAGACTGTGGTGAGATTTTGTGTTTGAATATTCTCAGTAACAATTCAAGTACTGTATGGTCATATATTAACACATCAGCTATGCAAGCGAATCAAGAACTTCAAAAACAACATCCTATGCACAATCGTTTAAAGAGTAACAATCAAATACTCAGATCTATAAAATGTTTAAAAATAAATCCTACAGTCTTTTCAAGAAAAAAATTAATCATGTGCAATAATGCTACTATAGTCTTCACTGGCATCACTAAATAGGTTTTTCGATGAGCAGTTCTATTGTATCATGAAAACAAATGAAATGGGAGGATTTATTTCTTATTCTTCATAAAACAAAAGCATACTACATACAGCTCAACCCCCTTATAACGCTGTGCTTGGGGTCCAAAGAATCACATTGCGCTATAAGCGGATCCCATTAGATATAATGTACATTTGTATGCATTGCACAATAAAGTATT
Organism: Ascaphus truei; assembly: GCF_040206685.1. NCBI lineage: Eukaryota > Metazoa > Chordata > Amphibia > Anura > Ascaphidae > Ascaphus > Ascaphus truei. Next base: position 290,498,500 of record NC_134484.1, on the reverse strand, counting down.
TAAGATACCAATAATCGTGTTGTAAAATATTCATAAATACGAAAACTGGGAGCCACCCTTGCATCGCGTTATAAGCGGATTTGCTTTTTAACGGATCGCGTTATAACGGTGTTGAGCTGTATCTGTACTCTCCTTACAACACAGTATCACTTCCGCTTGAGGAAACCTGCAAGTATTACCACGCAGACTTTTTCCCAGCATGCCACGCTTATTGTTTGTGGCGTTCAAACTGTCATCCAGTAGGAAAGTCAATGTTTGCAGTAGTGGCTCCATGTGAGTGGTTATAGGTCACCAGTTTTAAATACTTAACATCTCAAGGACCCTATCACAGCGTAGGTAAAAGGACTGTGCAGGGTTTGCAAATACGTACAGTTAAGAAATTTACAACATACACAGACCAATAACTTAAAAAAGATAAAAATAAATACAAATCTTAAATGTGAACATGTTGATAGAAACGATAAGATAATGTTAAAGATTTATATTTTTACGATTATATCTTTATGTTCAACAATACCTTAATGAATGTATTTATTGTTAAATCATGTACAGCGTCAGACACCATATCACAAATGGTTACATGTCACATCTGAAACATTATGTCATATTTCTGGGGGTTACATTTTGCAAAAGTAAATCCTCAATCAGTCAAATTGACACAATCGATACAAATAATGATGTATAGCAAAGTCCTAGTTGCCATATTGGTCATGGAAAGGTAAAAGCATAGGTTATAATACCTTTTAATGCAGCAACAAGAATTATTTTAGTATGTACACAACTTTTTGAAACATTACACCCCATAATGAAGAAAACTGTAATGTTTTGCAAGCAATATATTCACTATATACATAAGAAAACCTCACAGGTCAATTACAAACCAATTTCATGATGGGAACAATGTGGATCATGTGTAACAGAAATTAAAAACTTTGCATTTTCTTTTCCACAGCCAAAGAAAAGCTGCATTACACAATTTGGTGTTTTTGAATACACCCAGCAGCCTGTGACAATGACAGAATATATGAAATAAGCCTAAGAAAGCAGTGCTGTTATAACCAAAAACATACCTTGCTGTGAGGGTCAGCAAACATCCTTGTAAAGATTTCACAAAGTCGTTTTAATTCAACTCGACTGTTAATACAGAAAAAAAGATACAATCACATAAATCATAATATTTGACTAAAAACATACTATACAGTAGTGTAATATATGCTCATATTAGATCAGACATTGTCAATCCACAATTGTTTGGATTAATAGGATAAAGCCTGCTTCTGTATATCTGATGCAAGTTACTAGATAAATAATTTTTACTCTTACTCTCTGATTTTTGGGTAAACCTCAACCTTCCTCCCTAATCTTAGAGAATGTACATTTATATATATCAGCAGTTAGTGAATATTCTGATTAAGATATAAAAACTAAGCATGTCCATATGAGAATACACTATGAATGAATTCACATCCAAAAGCTGTAAAAGTAAAGTATACAGTACTTCATAGCAGATGCTTCAAAAAAAGATTTTCAAAAGTTGCTCAACATTTTCTGTAGTGATTCACTTTTAGCTAAAATGTTTTGGCAGGAAAGTTAAATAGCACCTAAGTGTAACATAACTTTTTTTCAAATTAGGAATAAATAAATCAAGACATAATTAAGCAACTCTCCCTACCGCAATTATTTCAAATTATATTACATGTAGTTTTGAAATAATGTCTTCTTATCTAAAGTAAGATGTGCTTTATTTTGCTCTACAGTACTAAAGAGCTGAAAATTATCTTTCTCTCGAGAAAACCCCATATTCTAGGCTGTGGAGATTTTTACTTGACAAACTTTTAGAAGTTTGAAAAAACTGCAATGTGCATATAAAATTAACAGTTTTGATCAAAAGCGATCAGAAAGGTTCCCCCTCTATTGAGCACTCAATCCTGGAAAGTCTAAAGTGGACTGAAAATCGCCCTGTAGTCATTACTACAAAAAACTGGTAAGTTGCCCAGTATCACCGCGGAAATCAAAAATAATAACATTTTATTAATTCTACATAGAAAATGTTAAAAACACATATACATTGTTAAAATCCCCGTGCTGTGTGGCTAATGAGTAAGTAGTCCTTTCATAGAGCAATAGTAATTGTATGCCTCTATATTCTCATGTGACATCCAATAATCATCTACTAATGTAGTATGGCTACGTGCATATAGGTATTGATAATATATACAACGCCTATCTAATTAGGCTAGTGTGATGTTGTGGCGTGTGATCTGAAAATATGCTATTGCATAAGTGGTTATTCACATAAACCTAAGTGGCAGAGTACATATCAGAATAACAGGTCAAGATCTCTCATGTTATACTTCTATCAGAGAGTACTTCAATGCAATACTGTTGCAAATTCAATTGTTGGATTGAAGCTAGATTATCACTCCATTATATCATACAGGTGTTTGAATTGCAGCTATGAGTTAAATGCAAAATGAGGTATTTCTTATCTTTGCAGCTAACAGCGATATAATAGACTGCTACAATGATAACCAATTGCTTCTTGCATATGTAAGGAGTACCCCAGTACCATTTATTGGCCCAGTACCATTTATTGGATGTCACATGAGAATATAGAGGCATACAATTACTATTGCTCTATAAAAGGACTACTTACTCATTAGCCACTTACTCATTAGCCACACAGCACACAGCACGGGGATTTTAACAATGTATATGTGTTTTTAACATTTTCTATGTAGAATTAATAAAATGTTATTATTTTTGATTTCCGCGGTGATACTGGGCAACTTACCAGTTTTTTGTAGTAATGACTACAGGGCGATTTTCAGTCCACTTTAGACTTTCCAGGATTGAGTGCTCAATAGAGGGGGAACCTTTCTGATCGCTTTTGATCAAAACTGTTAATACTATAACCATATCCTCCAGAGCACCACTCACTTTACACAATTCTCTTGTTATACATGGTGATGCGGTCCCACTAATCTATGCTTTGTTAGTTTAATGTGCATATAAAGTAAGATGTCGTTTGGTGATTTGCACTACAGTACTAGGGAGCCAGAAATTATTTTTTTACATTTGCTTTAGGGTATCCAAAACAGTACCCTTAGAGATGTGAAAAATGTCTTTCCCAAATTTGATTTGCCTATTTTATGCTTTGAAAATTTGCCAAATGAGTTCTCTTTCTCTCGAGAAAACCCCATATTCTAGGTTGTGGAGCTTTTTTACCTGGTGAGATTTTAGAAGTTTGAAAAAAAAAATGGCTAATGATTTGGTTCACAAATCTAGGTGAACAATTTGCACATCTCTACCCTTAAATGTGGTCAACTTTACCACAAAATAATGGTGATTCTGGTGAAAAATGGTTACCGTACTGCAACAGGTAATGCTACTTTATGGATTATTATTAATTTGAAGCTTAACATTGTAAGATACATTTAATGTAAGCACTTATTTTAAGGTGTACCCACACCTACCCAAATATTTCTTCAACCATCCTCCTCCTCTTATTGAGTCTCAGGGTGGTCTTCCCAATAAGTAATAATGCTTGCTATTTTATTTATTGTGAGGTCCTAAAATTGCCAGCAACATCACATTTTACAAGACAGCTAAAGTCACCATTTCAAGATTGCAACTTGGAAAGCATCAGGTTACCAGAGTTACCCTATTCAGCTTCTTCCGCCACAAAGCTGACATCACCGGAAGTGCCGCAAGAACCAGGAAGAATCAGAGGCAGGACTGGGACAGGCTGAGAGACCTGGAAACCTCCATAGATTTACATGCATATTGCCTTTGTGCAAAATGTGAGTGCACATTTGTTATATGTTATTGATTCCACATTATATGTATAGACATACCACACTATTGTGAGTCTTCTTTTTTTTTGAGGAATATTGGAGAAATTTACATCTTTTCTGGCTACCTTCGACATTGCTCTATACCTTGCTCCAGTCAGAGAGAGAGAGAGAGAGAGTCGGTCTCTGACATGTCATTTATCTAGAGGGAATTTGTGAGTGTAACACTTACCCTGCTTATAACACTTAATATTCACCCATATTGGCTTCATTATTATGCATTTTTTATTTTTTGTTTCTACATGCTCGTCACGTGAACATCTGCGCTCCCCTTTTTTCGGAAGAAATTTGCATCAATCTGGACTAAGGAACGGTCCTCAAAGAGTTTAATGAGCTGCTTTACATTATTTTACATTTTGTTCACTTATTTGGTGACAAACACTGTGCTATTGTCTTTTTGCACAATTGTATTTTATTTTTACTGTGTGTAAATAATTGTATAATTCACAATCACCATCACATTATTATTCACAATTTATATATACTCCTATCCCACCGAAGAGCGCACAGCTACAATCCTTTCTATCTTATACTCTTTTACCTCATGTGTACCAAGTAGTCTGGTGGCCATGACGGTTTTTTTTATATTCTTTGAAATAAAATACCTCAAAGTAGGATTCAATTTTTCACGATGTTTTCAATCCAAACATGTAAAAAAAAAAAAAAGTGTCTATAGGACATTGCACATGTAATAATTATTCATAATAAATTTGTGTTGCGTGTGTAGATATATTAAACTGCTGCCCAGAAATGCTTACACGTTGCCTGAGGCAGAGATAGAAAGGGGCTTGCCCAATGTCCCATCTGGCTTACTTTAAAGCTTTCCTTTTTAAAAGACCAAACAAGGTCACTCCCTCTTTGCTTTATTTTTGCTTGCAAAAAGTCCTGACACCAATCTATCCTTTAAATGTTTCAGACAGTTCAAAACGATGCATTAGTCTACGTTACCTCAACGTTCTCTGGTTTTTCAGAAGGTTCTGCAGGCCAAGGAGTCCCTCTTTCCTCTCTGACAAGTTGGAACTAGCGCAGCGGTTCAGGACTTCAGCTACGTCCTCTGTCTGACGCATGTAGGTGGGAATGCTGCCATTGCGCGAACTGTAGGAGCGCTCCGAGCAGGCACTTGAGGCATCGCTGTTGGCATCGTCATCTGAACACATGCCATACGACTCGTACCTCTTGCGTGCTGGCTTTTTCTGCCAGAGAAAACACGGCGTCATTATGCAGTTCACCCCTCTCGAAATCAACCTTTCTAATTAGAAATAAGTAATTTAACCTGCTTTCAAATACCCACGTTAGTTCTCTGGGACAACCGATAAATGTACAACTTGGGCCAGCTTTACAAGATGTGCTCTTTGATGTAGCCGAGCTCCCCTCTTACCTGCGGTGCAGGGAGAGGCTGCTGGGTTGATCGGAGCTGTCGGAGCTCCACAGCGGATTCGAAGTGTGGGGGGCGCCATCTTGGTTCTTGCGCATGCGCAGTATAAAGCGTAGCGCAGTGTGAGTTGCGGCGGCCATCTTACGTGGCTCTGCAAATAGAGGACTGCGGGACTACAAGTCCCAGAATCCTCTAGGAGGAAGGAAATGTGTTTGGCACGAACAGAGACTGTGAGGCAGTCTTGACGGGGTTAGCAAAGGAAGAGGACGTATCCATATAGCAAGTAGCCCCTGGACTAGGCCAGGACTTTCCCCTAAGGCCCCCGATCCCTACTAGGAGCAGTGTTGTAGGGAACGCCGTAGATAGGGACCCTCCCTCTTAGAGACTGCTAACTCAAGCCACTGCACCATCGGACAGACACCACGCGGCGACCTGCGGCCTACGGAGGGGGCCGCACTGGACACCACCTGTAAGGCGTGAGGAGAATTTTGCAGACCCTGCATTGTGGGACCACCGATGCAGCTCTGCTAACAGAGGATTCCCATAATTCCCTGGTCGTAGCCAGGAAGGTACCCACCGTGCACCACCACACCTCAGGGAGCGTAGCGCTACCTTCACACACTTTGGGGTGGGACTGTTCTATGGACACGGGGTGTTTGGGTGCCGAGGGCACCCTCAGTACTTTGGGGGACCCACCAGGGTGTTGGGTATTATATTGGGTGTATCTTGGGAGTTACTATTGTTATTATGTGTGTGTGTCAATAAACCGTTGTTTTATACCTGTGTGTATTATTCATCACTGTATTGGTTCCTGTGAGGGGTTATCCCGCCAACGCTGGGATCCCTCATAGGTGGAGGCGCTGTACCGAGAGGTCAAAGAGCTCAGCCCAGGCTCCCAATTGCGGAGGCTTAAGCCTCCTGTGAACAACAGGTATATCAGCACGCGTAGTTCCCTTCGTCATAGGGAAAGGGGGCTACATTTATAAGACACTTTCCTGCACCGTAGGCAACGTAATGGCCCATTCAAGTGAATGGGCCATGAGAGTCATATTTTCTAAGCAGTGCAACTCTATAAAACACTCTACAGCCTATTCATGTGAGGGTTCTATCAATTACCTTAACCTGTCTGTCTAGGAAACAATTTGGGTCCGTGAAAGGCAGCACAGCTCCTGACTTGTAAAAGGAGGCAAGTAAGCTAAAACTAGCATAGCAGCAATAGAAAGTATCAAGATATATGATCATTTTTAGTGAAATCTTTGCTTTCTAGAGAATACAGGTATTCTGACAATTTCACTGACCTGGACAATCTAAAGATATAGATGTCAAAAATAGGTCATAACAGCAGAATAAAGAAACTGAAATACTTGAAAACGAGAGATAACGCTGAATTCTATCCTCCAGTGGTAGCCCAGCTCAATATTATGGGACGGGTAAACTGCTGAATACAGCAACCGCAAAACAGTACAAATATATTGGTTAGGCTACATAAGCAGTGTCCATAAACAGGGTTCACCGAGACTCACTGGACATTATCAGTGAAATAAGACAAACAGACCATGGCAACATTTTAACCTTTTGTCGACCTTACAATCTACTTTATCGCCATTTAGTTTAAAAGCCCTACCAATTTTATTCTTGTACGCTAAATAAAATCAATTTTAATGCAATCATCTATACACTACAACTAGGCATTGAGTGCTCACAACTGGGATTCTTTTTCTCCTACTGTTTCTATATATGAATATATCCCGGGCAGCACCTTACCTACTACTGCCATATACGTGAGCAGAGCAAGGGTTTCACCATCCCCATTTCCCCCAATTATTTGAATGTGGTGTGTGGGTTTTGTTGGTAAGTGTGTGTGTGTGTGTGTGTGTGTTAGTGTGGGAAAAGAGCTAGAACAGTGATAAAATTGCCCAAGAAAAATATTTAAAAAAAACACCTCTAGGCAAGGAGCAGGAAGGGGAAAAAAAAAAAAGCCTTGAGGTACATTCGAGACCTTTTTTTCTTCCTGTATAACACCTTCAAAACTGTAGGGGTCGTATTATGTGCGAGGTCCAACAATATTCGGGCCAATAAGGTATATACAAATATATTCGGGGACAATACAAGGAGCTTTCAAAAGAACTATTCATCCCACGGGCAGCACAAAGGACACAGGGCCATCCCTTAAGGTTGGAGGAAAGGAGATTTCACCAGCAACAAAGGAAAGGGTTCTTTACCGTAAGGGCAGTTCAAATGTGGAATTCACTACACGGTGACTGTGATGGCAGATACAATAGATGTTATATAAAAAAAAAAATTTGAACATCTTTTTAGAAAGGAAAGGTATACAGGGATATACCAAATAAGTAAACAGGGGAAGGATGCTGATCCAAGGAGTAATCCGATTGCCAATTATGGGAATCAGGAAGGATTTTATTTTTCCCTTATGAGATATCATTGGATGATATTTCACTGGGTTTGTTTTGTTTTTGTTTACCTTCCTCTGGATCAATATACTGTAAGTAGGGATATAGGATAGAGTATCTATCTATCATCTAAATTAAGCATTGGTTGAACTTGAGTGACGTGTTTTTTAAGCCTCATTTAATATGTAACTATTACACCCCTGACTTGTGATGTTGGCCTTCACGCTTCCAGCTACTATAAACACTAAATTGTAAGTAACAATGTTCTGCACTTGGGAACGTCTCTTAAACTGGTCATTACAGTATTACATGGAGTATCAGGTTTGTATACATGGGATAGAAAAATTCCTCAAAGTATGAACTGTACTTTTAACTTCATTAATATTAATCAATGTAATGCTAATTAAAAGAATAATCAAAAGAGGTATATATACCTTAGTCCGTATGTCTCCTAAGAGCTGAGAGCAGTAAATTATTAAAAAAGAGAAATTAAGAACAGTGAAGAATAGTTATTTAGAACAAGAACACAGCAGTTATAAGGTGCATGCATTACCCACGTTACCAACATTTAACTATACCCAACCAGCAACACAGTGGTTATGTTTGCGTACCCTAAGTCAGGGGTGCGCAAACTTTTGCAGCTGCACCCCGCTGCCTGCTGCCCCTGGAGCTCGCGCTCTCTTTACCTCCGTTCCCTGCGTCAAATGACGCCGCGGGGTCATGTGACATCACACCGCAGCGTCAAATGACGCTGTGTTGCCATGGCGATGCCTCAGCAGCCACCTGAATCTCGGTAAGTAATATGTTGAAGAGGCCTCACGCGAACCCCCGGCATTTAATTTAAATGCCGTGGGGAAAAGCGCGGGGCCTCTGCAACCACCAGTTTGCGCACCGCTGCCCTAACAAACTACAATTTCGGGAAGGTCGGCACAAATAATAAACTTTTGATTTAAATACATTTAACGAAAACAAACAAATCACATGCACAGATTTGATTGGTCTAAGCCTTTCTGAGAACATATACCCCTTCTTCATGTTACAGCTTAAAAAATTGAAAAGTACGAGCTACATTGTAATTGCAGTACTATGAAAACAATGCTCATAATGATACCTTCTCTCACATCTGTGTTTATTATGCAAGCTGTTCATACAGTACATGTAAGCACGAAAATGCAAATGTTAATGCCACCCTTCTAATACAGGGGAAACTTTATTTTCTATTGCTTTCAACAGCTGTTATAATTAAAATAATGCAGCACAGGGAAGTTATGGTGGATAATAAGGGATAAATAACCCCCTATACAAAGTGCAATAGCTATGTCTTTGCATTTGACAATCGTGTTCTCTTATTGTCAATGGAAGTGGTGGAAGGAGGGTCATTTTAACTCATCTCTGCATATATATAAGGGTGTTACAATTCAAAGGAGAACACAAAATTGCCCGATTTCATCGGGTGATCAATATTTCCTCCAAATGTATGAACTGATAAAACTATGGCATGGATTCCAAGGCTAGTTCTTATTTATTAATAGCTTTAAAGTCAATTTCCGAGCATGTCTGAGCTTTTATTTTAATCTTGTCTGTAGCTGTTAATTATCTGTTGAATACACCCATAACATATATTGTCCCCAACAGTCCATGAAATGCCTGTAACTATAACGTGCAATGATGTATTGTCATAAGTCGGAGCCCAGGAAATACTTGAAAACGAGAGATAACGCTCAATGTATTATTTCTTGGTAAAATATTTTATAAATAAATACAATTTTAGGTGCAAATCAGTTTTACTAGAAGCACATTTTGATATCAACGGCCTTTTAATTTCTTTACTTCAAGGTATTATTCCGAATTGTATATTCTGACTACCTGTTTTAGAGACCATTCCCAAATGAAGAGTACCCATAGGCAGAATGCTATTATACAAAATATGACAATAAACCTGTCTCTCCAAATTAAACACTATAACCAATTCAAAGCAATACATGATAGAACTTTTGTTAAGGGGACCAAACTGATGATATGACGAGTCTGTTTGGATAGTGCCCATTAATGGGTTTAATAAGATGGAAGCTACATACTGTAAGGGCAGCTTTGCAGAACACTGCTCAAATGCTGTCTTTTATATTGGAAGTGACGAAAAGCATGCTACGTTTTACACACTTTTTGAACATTTTATGAACATTTGATCAAATTCACAAAGGTATCCTAGCAAAGAAATGTTTTATACGTAGCAGTGCGGTCTTTCTGCTAAATATAAAAACTACTTGAGGGTTTAGTATACATGACTAGCACAACATTGCAAAATCTAAGAGGGTGAATTTTGTAGACATTAACCTCAATTGCTTTGTTCTAGTTGTGGGGAGGGGGAAAAAAAGAAGACATTTTGATCGAGTAGTGTCTTTAGCTGTGTCTGCAGCTGAAGAGGAGAGTTGTAAACTGTGGTCACTATCACAGGTATATTTGGAGCAGATACAGTATATAGGTACCCAGGAAAACACAATACATACCAATGCATCTGCGACAGCTTCTTCTACATCGGATCCAGTGTTGAGTACCCGCATAGCACTAACGGACGAGGACAGACGACTTTGCTGACTGATTCCATATCCTAAACCTGTCACAACACAGTAGAGGCAAAAACCCAAAAATATAAATCTGCCTAGAAATACGAACAGTATTCAGACCTTTCAATACATCTATAATTTGTTCCGTTGAACAAATTATTTTCATAAAGTTAATGTGGTTAAAATCTCTTCAGTAGTGTAGGAACACAGCTTATATATATAAAAAAAGTGTTGCATATGCTTCCATTGCTAGATGTTAAGCGCTGTGATAAAGTACATCAAACTCAATAAATCTAAAAAAGGAAAGCAAGTCATAAGCGTCCATGAAAGAATGTTACGATATAGAGATTAAACAATTTTTACCACCCATGGCACTCTACTGCGGGTGAAAACGTGCAATAGCTCCGCCCCCTTCTTGCACTTGGCTGATTCAAAACAATGGGCATTTCTCCCACTAGTGTTGCCCTAATATACACAATATATACGCTGCCTTTTAAACAGCAATATTGATCAAATATGTATTATTTGCAAATATTTTACATATACACATTTCTAAAAGTGTTATTCTATACGGTTATCTCAATTGTTGTAGCTAAATGGTATGCTATACAAAACATACAAGTATTTAATTTCTGAGTGTCTTTCATAAACTTCTTTCACACTAGAGGATTTTAATGTGTTGTGTATTTTTGTACTGTACCCACTTCAGTGGTTGATCATAATATATATATAAAAAAAAAAAAAAAAACTGCAGAGAATAAATGCAGTAGGATAACAAAGCACAAGACCACCAGTGTGTAATAAAAACACAAAAATATTGCAAAAAAAAAAGATAGATTCAATGAGTGAAACGCGTAGGGTTTTTCAACCACTAAAGACTTGTTCTCGCTTACCTCCACCAACATCCATGACGTCACTAAATTGCACGGGCTCGCAACAAGCAGCTGAGCTGACAGAGAGAAAGAGCACTACGAAGATCCAGTGTTCCCCTGCAACTTTACACATAGCTATCAGTGTTTTACCGACTGTCTTTTTGTAAGTGCATTAGTTCTTTTTACTCATTGTATAAAATTGTATTGCTCTATTTTTGCCTCAACTTTTTTCCATATAATTTGATTTGCTTGCACCAAGTCTTTGGATCAAGGACCATCCTATCTGGAGTATATCACTAGTGATCTACCTTGATCTTACACCATGTGAGTGGGAGATCTCATTTTTTCACCTCACGTTTGTCACCACAATGTGTGATTTTTTGCAATATTTTTGTGTTTTTATGACACCTGTGGTGGTCTTGCACTATATTATCCTACTGCATTTATTCTCTGTGTTTGAAAACAAAAAAATTTCAGAGCCGCAGTTCCACCAGAGGCGTTGAATATTTATTAATTATTTTGTAGTCACTTTTCATTTTATGTGTGGATATACAGTACCATCATTTATATTATTTGGGATCTTCTATTATTCAGTCCTATATATTGATTTAACAAGTAATGTATTTGAGCTTGTCACTTATTGCACTCAGAGAATAAATGCAGTCAGATCTTTCAGGGAAACATACTCAACAGGACCAAAAATGCAGAGGGGAAAGTCTTGGAAATAGAACCCACAGAAACCTAGAAACACCCCTGCCCACTGAAACATAATATATTAAGATGGCAAACTGTACAAACATATATAGTTAAAACACACATGCATAAAACAAAATAAAATATGAATGGAAGGAATGAGTAAAAAAAAAAAAGTCTGTGTCTTAATTAATTGAAGGGGTGGGAAATAAGTATAACTAGAAAAATTTACAGCAACATGTTACAATTAAATAATTGGTACAATAAATATGTAGCGATAAACAGAAAACGATTGTTTTTAATGAAGCAATTGGAAGACCAAGTAAAACTAACAAAAAAATAAAATAAGAAGGTAGGGGGTATGAATGCTGTTGACTGCACAGACATTTAAAAATATTTACTCATCCTTCACCTGAAGCCCCATATATATCAGGGGTGTAGAGCGCACCAGTAGACCTGGAGTGATGTCTGGAGGCTGCAATTATAGGATCACAGAAACCATGTCCGTCACCATAGGAACAAGCCGTAAATGAAATAGCTCATCGAGGACGCAAAGCTTACAGGAATCCGGAGGGAGAAGGCCATAGAACTACCCCCCTTCAAAAGCGAAAGAGCAGTGCTTTGAATGTATCTACTGTAGAGTTGGGAAAGAAACAGTCCAGGGTACCATTCCAGCTGCAATGCAAGCTATGTGAAAACTAACTAGTACTACTATACATTTCCATATCAGCTGTGGTGCCCTAAGACCCAGCGAAAACCAGGACATGGAAAACCCAGGACCTGAAGCACATGAAATGGTTCACAAATACTGTATATGATATCAAACAGGTAATTTGAATAAATAAAAAAATGTTTTACTGTAATTTTGGACCAAAAGTCATACTTCCACTAGGACTGTAGCAAACAAAGAACATGTGATCCCTACTTCTTATGTGAAGAAGACGATAAACACTGCTAAGGAGTACAAGCTATGATCTGTGTTGTCTACACCTTCACATCTTACTTCTTTAATGTATATATCAAACACTAAAATATAATGTGAACCCTTTCGGAAAAGGAAAACATAACATTTTCAAAATATGAGTTGTATTACAATAAACATGTTACGTACATTTATTAAGCAAAAGAAAACACCCTTTAACTTAAAGCAGTAGTGACAACCTACTCCACCTTTTATCCCTTGGAAAACAATATTCCAACTAATAAATAAATTGCATATAAGCAGCTAAAAACTAGTTATCACGAAGTCACATTCTGTTCTTGAGAGAATTGAACAAACTATATATATATTTTTTAAATATGCACTAATAAAAACAGTTGTAGTGTAGTCAATAATTAAGAACACATGAGAAATTCCAAATGGAAATTTTTTCTTTTTTCTTTTCTGGGACTCAAACCAAATGCATATCACTGGAATATATATATATATATATATATATATATATATATATATATATTTTTTTTTTTTTTCCCAGTACTATTTATTGTGTTGTGCCGGTCAAAGTTAGTGCCCAGATTTGAAAAGCTCTTAAACAAATATTAGAAATGACAAAGCATGTAATAAGAGCAGAGGGCTCTCATCATTTTTATTGCCGTTAATATTAAAAATAGGACTGCACATCTTGGAATAACATGAGAAAGAAGATGGAAGAAATGTTATTGACATGATTAGGCATCCCATTGAGTAAGTCATTTAGTAAGTAATTCTGCCGGTTTAGTTTGCCAAATGTCAAGTAGCTGACACTGCTGCTTTATTCCAACATCCTTTGCCCAACACGGAAGTCAAGAACAGAATGGAATACCACCAGAGGCAACATTCTAGAAGGGAAGAGGGAGACTGGTTGTCTTATCACAAGGGAAGGTTAAAATGCTGAGGTGGCCATGCATGATAAAGCATCTCTTCATGTACTTACCGAGGGGCTGAAAAGAGCGGACAGGGCTTGTGTCCCTGCTGCTTTCACGACTGGCCTCCCGGCTGCACCCCTGACTCACACTAGGCCGAGGAATGCGGCTGCCTCGTGCTAGTATGATTCAGGGCGCAGGTATTATGAAGCAAAGAGGGGAAGGTAAATAAACAAAAAAAAAAGAGAAACACAAGAAAAGTCATAGATTTAATCCAACGGTTTCTCACATGGGTGATAACAGAAAATTTTCACATCTGACATTTAGTGCGTCACTGCACAAGGAAGCTATTGCTGGGTCTTTATTACACTGTTTTTTTTCTTTTTCTCTCCTTATCTCAGAGAGTGGTATTTCAATGTCAATGATCATGAACAATGGTTATTTAGCCCTATTTTTGTCCGTATCTGCTTTTTATTACAAGAAATTTAGTGGCTCACAAATAAAGTCCCCCACAAACCACAGTTTGAAAACCGATGATCTAGAAATTTAAAACCATGTTTAAACAAATTCATAAACATCCAAAATAAATAAAGTGCATTGGTTTTCAGAAACGGCAATAGGACGACCACGGTGATGGAAATCCCCAGCAGGGTGGAGCAATAAAAAAAAAAGCTTCAAACATTAAAGAAAAGATGCACTACTAATTTCTATACGTCCAACCATTAGATGTGAACATATATGTATTATTATATTATAATTTGTGTCTGTATGTTTCTATACAATTAGAATTATACAGTATTATGTAACACATGCAATAATGTATGTAATGTGTGCTCAAAAATAAAGACAGAAATCTACATATGACAAGAGTGTGTAATTGTCATACTTAATGCTGTAGGGGACAGTACGCAAGGCCAGAAGCATGTTCAATAAATTCATAAATAGCCATGCCCCTGAACATAAAATTAATAAAAGGTCTTGTTTAATGCAGTCCTGCTTTCATTTACTTAATCAGTCAAGTCAGATAGAGTCTACACTGGATTAATATTAGATTAATCAACATTTTAGGTTATTATGTAGAATCAGTCAATGTGGATGATGTCTTGTATAAACCTATCCTGACATACACAAAATAACCATTTTGGACGTAAATAGCTAAAAATAACAACTGTGTATGCAAACCGTGTTGTCCGGTTAGTAATTTTTAGCATAAAGAAGCTTAAAATTATAACAACATGAATGTTTTTGTGAAAATCAGTGCGGAAAAAAAGCGACCAAACTACTGAAATGTATGGAGAAGAATGTAGTTTAGTGAAAGAAAAATAAATAAATAATCAAATTGATGGCAGGAATGCATGAAAAAACAAACAAAGAAGTATGAAGAAGCCAGACACAATGTCAGCTAGTGTCTAGGAATTCAAAACAAATGGTATTGAGTTGCTTATCCCACCAAAGGGTGTGATATGAGAAACCCTTGGTTAATAATTGAAATGGCATCCTAAATTATGCAATCAAACTTAAGTTAGTGTACAAAAATGTTATACGTTTGAAGAATAAATGCCTATAGAAAGCAGCATTGTAATGTTAACGAGAAAATAATTTGTATTGCCCTCACCAACTGATAGTCGGGATGGGCTGGCTTCCCGGCTGCAGCCATGGCTTCGGGGAATCTTGCTCCGTTTCTGCGTTGGTGGAGGATTAGCCAAAACCCTTTGGACGCCGCTGTTCATGGTGGAGAGGGTCGTTGTAGTTAAAACTCTCCCGGGAGATCCAGAACGACTGCCAGCTTAAAATAAATAAATACATATTAAAAAAAATAAAATGGTACTTAAGAGGAGCAATACATCCTAGGATCACAGTTTAATGATATCTGGAAGATTAATGCTTTCTTTTTATTTATTTATTTAACCAAAATTCAACGCCTGTAAATATTTTAAAATCATTTTGAAGTTGGTTTGTAAAAATGGTGAGCTGACACTTAAAAGAGTTTTTATTTCCTCTGGCTGCGCTCTTTTTGTCTGATATCACAGGGCATGTGTTTAACAAGTGTTTGCACAGCCAGAGTACATCTTTCCCCCTTTCTTTATCGGCTCTCAGATAAGGGAAAGGTACGATAAGGGTAAAAGAAAACACTTGATGGGCAAACACTTCCCAATTCTGAGCCCCTAAAATATTTGTAATTCATTTTCAGATAAACTAAAGAAGTCAAATCTTTTGAAAGAACCCCATCAAATTGTTTACGGTCACTTTATCCGTCTGTGCTTGGTTCCAACAAAAATTAAAATGTGAGTTATACAAGGCACTCATTTATACCCCAGAACTATATATTAGGCCCCGACCAAGCATATATATCTACAAAAAAAGAAGCCAACATACCTGTACACTAATCTTTTCTATTACAAATCTATTGATCAAAGTAGCTATTTACCTTTGAATGCATAGAACCTAAGCATTCGGCCCAGCTATTCCTCACTCCATCTTCAAGTCCCTTTAACTAAGTATTTCCTTTTGTCACTTAACATAACTGGCACTAATATACTCTGTGTCCAAGCTGATTACAATCTTCTTAAGGAAGCAACTTCTTTCACCTATGGTATAGTTATATGTTTATATTGACTCTTTTTTATATTATATTTCCTTGTATAATATCACTGTAAGTCACTGGGTGTGTGAATATCATTACTACTTAGATAAAAATGTATACACAAATGTATGAAGGTACTAATGTCAATTTGAGCTACAGATGTAGCAGGCGTTATTGCACCTGCAATCAAGAACCTAGCTCCATCCCCCTTTAGCATTACCCCTTTTCAAACAAGGCTGATAATCCATATTGGAATGGAGACTGTTCCCGCTGGCACGCTGTATGTCCTGCAGCAATGCGCCAGTCAGAACGGCTGCTACATCTGTATGTGGCCATCTCTGTTGGCATGCAACCATCAATTAATGCAAGTCAATGTTTTATATTAGATTGAAGGGTCTTTTCAATCTTTTCACCTTGAAGAGTTCCTCTAAAACATGGTGCAAAAATGGGCACAGCTCATTTTCACAAACCAATCGTATTTTGAACCGATCAGAACAAAATTCTGTTCTCTGCGCTATAGAAAAAACTTAAATGTTCTCACTGGTGTTATATATTGAGATATATTGTTCTATTGTGATCAAATATTGACTTTGAATCCTATAGAAACGTGGATATACTGAGGTACACAGGTATATGTTGTGTTATCTGGCAGTAGAATGTCACATCTACTAAAGTTACAATGCAGAATCTACCATATGTAGAAGTTATTCTGCTTTAGATTTTAATTTTTCTAGCTCTACACTGGCGACACACTTTATTCGAGCTTGGCTAGTCCCACGAATTCGGGTATACCCGGGTGTATTGAGGTTTGTGACTGTTTTCTGCCCGAGTACATTGAGTTATTTTCCAAGCAGGGATTGAAGCATTTTATTCCCTATGGCTGCAATACTGCACAATATATATATATAAACTGCATTACAATTCATGAATTTATGCCATCTGGTAGACACGCGAAGCATTGCAGCCTATTAAACCCTAATCATTATCATTTAACAGATCAGCCGCCCATCAGCCAGGCATGAACCCAGGCTGGGAAGGCAAATGCAACGGGGCTTGTCAGAGGTTAGGAGTGGCGCATTCCAGGTATCTGCCAGGTACATACCGGGTATTTGCTCGAATAAAGTGTGTCGGTGCAGTACATTCAAAAGGCTTTGACTTGAAAGTAATTTCAATGCACTGTACATGTAAGATATTACTGTTAAATTGTTTTACTTTTAATAGGAACCAGCACTAAAACATTGTACACATTTTTAGTGTGTGTGTGTGTGTGTTTCATCTAACAGACCACATCTGTTGGAAGAGTAATTCTAGGATCAGTGGTAGTCTGTGGAAATTTTTTAAAATAGATTGATCTCTGCTCAGGTCATTCTCGAATATGTGCAATTTGACCTGGCACTATTATCACTGTATGTGTCCAGCTCCCCTGTGTCTTCTCCACCTTGATTAGTTTGATTGATTCTTTGTTAGTGGAGTGATGTTGGTCAATATTTACTAACCAGTGCTATGTCATAACACAACTTTCGGTGTCAGAAGACACCTCACCATTCACTTTAATGGGTGTCTTCAGGCACCGTAGGCTGTCCAATGGCATAGCCCCACATAGTAAATATGGGCCTTTGCATTCACTGCCTCATTTTCGTATTTGTTGACCGACAAAGGCGATACAGTATCAGGCCATATGAGTAAGGTAATCATTTTCAAATTCTTGTGCAATGTAATGAGTATTGAAGCTGTATTTCAAATAAATTCAGACATTCCCACATGAACAAAAAAAACACATGTAAACATGATGTACATTAGCAAACATATTAACCCTTAGTAGACTAACTTCCATTTATTAAGTGTGCTGTTAAAAGCACAGAAACTTGTGTTTACTCTGTAACTATAGGAAGGCCACTACTGATCACTGTGGCTCTGGCACGGTAATATAAAAATAAGTTGGTACAATTTTTTTCCCAGAGGCACAAAAACGAAATAACTGTTACATGAGGACATAAAGGCAAGCTATATATATCCTTTTAACATAGTAAAGGGATGTCTAACCCTTCTTCTCAGGAGCTTACCATCATTAATTGTCAACATAATATTTGAAGAATATGCAGTATATTATGATCCCACTGGGTTTTTCTGCTTCAGGAACTGCATCTACATGTCAGTTTCCCCATTCTTCTAAACCCAATCTTTAATTTATATCAAAGAGGATGGAGTCATTTCTGAAGAAGCAGACCCCGGACAACCTCTTGCTGTTAGTAGAAGGCAAGGAAATCCCAGCACCCGTCACTTAGATTTATCACCCCATTTTTTTAATTTTTAAAAATAGTGTAGTTTGCCTTAAGTAACACAGGAAGGGAAACACAAAAATGCAAAAATAAAGGGTATACAGAAATACACATGCAGAGGCAGGCATGGTAAATCGTTACAATGCAAACTCCACATGATGGTAGGATGAACAGATGTTGTGCTCTCCCCCCGTCCCCTTCCAATTAAGGACTAAGGAGACAGGGATGAAGTAAGAGACGTACAGACACACACATACATATTATGTAGGTTCTTACCACCGGTGGGGTTAGCGGACTGAGGTCCTGAACAAGCGTACAGGCAGGATTAGGGGAAAGGTTTGCAATCCATGTGCGGGAAGGGAGAACAGCAGATTAGGAAGGGGAAAAAAAGGGTAGCAAACAAAAATAAGAAAGCTTTTGTCAGTTCATAGAAAAATAAACAAAATACACAACACAAACAGACCATGAGAGCCAGGGCACTTAAGCAGTTGATAAAACAGCTACTGAACATCATGTGCAAATAAAGCAGGTGGTAGCTGGGAAGCACAAAAGGGTAATTATTCAACTTTTGTAGGCAGTAGAACACCCTGGCATAAACTAAACAAGAAAAACAATTCAATGCAAAAGCACTGCAGGTTTCCACCAACAAAAAGTAAACCACAGTATACAACTTTGTAAGATGTACAGGTATCAAAATATTGAAGCATTTAATTTATTCACATTTAAAACCAAATAATGTATTATTAATACCAAATGCTCTAGCAATTGTCCAGTACCTACTTATACACCTTTACCTGTGAAATGAGTAATGAAAGGAAGTGATTCAGGGGCAACAAGTGTGGTAAATTCAAAATAAGCTTTTAAGCTTTGTAAACTATTATACAAAACGGAATTTTTTTGTGTAGTACCTCTGTTACTCTGTATGTACATAATCAGTGCTATATAAGCAAAACAGTGAAAATACTAGCCGCTCCTGCACATACAGATAGTGACATGTTATTCAAGTGACAAAATTATACACAATATTTTAGTGATAAATATTTGACTTTATATAATAAACAGAAGGAAAGCTGAGCACACCAAAAGGCAATGAACACCTTCTTCAGGGATGAAGATTACCTGAAGAAGGTGTTTGTACACGAAACGTTGGATGGTTTGTGACTGTAATCAGTCAATAAAATTAACTTTTAATATTCATTGCCTTTTGGTGTGCTCAGCTTTCCTTCTGTTCCACATGCAGTTACCTTGACTAGGTTTTTTCTGCTTGCAGCACCCACCATTATTCTTTTTGGTTGCATTTGTTCCCATAGAAGTTGGGGCATCCCAAGTTGCATTTATCTTGACTCTTGCGTGTTTAGACTTTATATAATAAGTAATGTGACAAGTGCACAGTGAAAAATATCATAAATATTTGCAACTCCCTGCTCGAACCTACTGGTAGGGACTGTTCTCGTATGCCCCTATAGATTCACGATTTCTGCAATACTCCAAGAGGAGCATAGGAAAGGTGCATAAAGAAAAACTCAACTCGTGACGCTGAGCTACCTGTACACCGATTGTGTCATATGCTTTAAATATTTGCACACATTGTAAGTGCATTTCATACATTTTTTATACATAAGCATTTTATATACGAGCTGCACAATGGTCCTTGTTCTTTTTGTTCTTTTTTTCTGAGGTACCAACTTTGTGATATTACAGAAAGATTGCCACGTTTGTGATATGCACGAATTTACCTACTACGCGGTAAGTAGGCAGAACATAAGAGCCAAGATTTACATCAAGTCACTGAATTCAAAACACCTGCACTTAGTTGTGTTTTTCTTTATTTTCTTTATGCAGCTATCCTATGCTCCTCCTGGAGTAATACATAATAGGTGCAACATAAATATACCACTAATTTCATACGTGCTTTGGGCCCTGTAGCTCTTCCGGTCTAAAATGATGTGGTGTTTAATTGTCCTTCTATAAAGAACGGGATTATCTTAAAAATTAATTGTGGTTAAAAATCTACATGAAAAAAGTTATTTTTTTTATTGCATAATTGACGAGAGGCTATTTTGCCGATACCAATTAACAAATGGAAACAAGTTGCTGTCACAGCCCACGTCTACTTTGAACTAAAAGCATCATATGATAGAGATGCCAATTACAAGCACTACCTTCATTTTTCATAAACGAAAATCTCAAAATCTACTACTGTATCACGGAGATGCTATGGTTGCCATTTACCTCGCCCAAAATTCACTACCGATCTCATTCCCACTGCTCTCCCCCAAGAATTAAAAGCTTCATCATCTTCTATCGCATTGTTATCCTACACAGCATTTTCAAAGGTATTCCAATTATTAACCATAATGGTTCGATTAAAGTTTTATAGGAGGCTTGATGCAATGTAGAGAGAATCTGATTAGAGGTGATTGCATTTTAAAGCTAGAACAAATGTGAGCTTTTACTAAGCAATGAAGGTTTAAATCAAGTGCGAAGACCGTCTTACAAAAACAAAAACCCACGAACTAGCGTATGTACTATTTTTGACACATACAAGCAAAGAATTACAATACTTTCTAAATGTAAACTTTTCTAAACCATATTTTTCTAGTGAATTTCTCTAGCAGAGAATGTGTCCTATTCTATTTTCTAATTAAACTAGTAGCTATGTGCCGTTTACAGAGCCTCACAAAACACTCTGCGACAGCATTTGTATACTATTAACATTTCAGATGAAGCTCCGTCCTCCCTTTAGCTCTCCTCACCTCCGCTGCAGGCGGGTAGCCGGTAAGGGCGCCGCCATTTTGTTTGTGCGCTCGCATGTGCAGAAAAGGTTCGCGCATGCAAAGGTTCCAGCAGCCCCAGGGCCAGCACAACACATGACACAGTACAGCCAATATGGCTGCTAGAATCTCCTGAGGGGAGATTGGGACGGTTGGTGTGCTTGACGTGTGAGCTGACAATTAGGAGAGTGGCAGTTGGAGCTGGGACAAGGAAGGAGTAAGTTATATGTGCAGATGTCAGTGGTAACCGCACAAGGCCAGATACCCTCTATTATGCCCCAGCTAGGCCCCGACTCCTACATAGCTTGTGGCTGCAATAGGGATTTGCCCCTCAGATAGGGACCCTGCCCTGCTTAGTGCACGAGACATGATTCCACGACGAAGTATTGATTTATGAAACGTGTTGGAATCGTGTCCAGTGCACGTTTCTTCATTCGAGGAGTTGCAAGTATTTTGCGTGTTTCAAAGGACGCTTTGAGTCTAAAAGTCGCAATCCAACGCGACGGAACACGTCTGACGTCATCAGTATTCTCCATGGAAATCGCCACGAGGAGTCGGCGTGCAATCAGCGTTCCAGTTATACTTGAGGGACTATCCAAACTATTACCCAGACGGTGGAAACCCCAACAGCTCACCAAGACGGAGTAAGTCGAGCGGACTAGGACCGAGGGTACCAGCAGGAGCAAGTGTCCCGACGACAAGGATCCTTAGACGTTCAGGCAGGCTCCATCTGTACAATCCGGTGTAGTGCGGGGGATGTCGTTTGTGGTAAAATTTCCCTAACATGCCATGCCTTTTTTTGTCTCCATTGATGTACGTGTAATACTCATCCGCTGATCCTGTATTTTAATATACTTTTTACATACTACTCTATGAGGTTTTGCGCTGTTTTCTTTTTTCTTTTCTTAGTGATTTAGATTGCGTGTCCTTTCTATGTACTGTAAGCTGCAGCAGTGCCTCACATTTGAATTATACAGGTTAAATCGTATATAATTTTTCCTGTTTTTTCAATAAGCACATTTTTGTGATATATATAGTTATTATCACCTTATTTTACACAATCAGTTAATGTAATTAAGTATCCACTTTGTATTATAGTTCATTATTAAATAGTTTTGGCACAATTTTTCATCACATTTATATCACTATTTGGTGCGCGGTTTTTCTCACAAAAAAATATAATGGATTTAAAAAAAATTATAATAAGGAAAAGGCATAATTATCAAGCACAGTTATTTTTATGCATGACCTTGCTAAAGCCCACCTCAGGCACTGTTATTCTGTTTTATTAAAATGACCATAATTTGTCTTTCAAAATGAACTTTGAAAATCGTAATACTCCAATAAAAGAAAGGTGCAAAAACAAATGTATACAACATTTATATTGCACAAAAAAAGTGTGTGCGTGCACACACTGTATAAATAAAAAAAAATGGTCCTAAAAACTGTTCCAAATAAAAATGTAAAATGCATAACCACCGAACAATTTTGCTGTTAAAATAAAACGCAAATTTGATCATTTGCTTAACTGTAAGCATCCCCAAACCATATGCAGTAGTAAACCCAGTGGAGAGAGAATAAAAAATACATTATGCAACGATAAATCCCAGGATAGACACCTTCTAAAAGAATACCAAGAAATGTAATAGTGCTGAAAATGGATAGGCTACTTACTGTCTAATGCTTTGGAGTTTAGGGATGGATCATTTACAGCAGCAGTCCCACCCAAAATAAAGTGCCCCCTCTTTTTTTTTTTTTTTTTTTTTACTTTCGCCAGTACTTGCAAAAAAACAAACATTGCTGCACGGTCACCCGATCTGAAGCTGCAATGGCATCTCACTGTTATCACGGCTTGCTATTGCTCACCAAAGTAAGACGGACCCCAGTGGCCATATTGTTTCTCTGGGACAATAATTATTATAAGGGAATATGGGGTCCCTGTAGCTTGGAGCTCTGTGGTTCAGCCCCGGGGGAATCCTTGTTTCAAATAATGGTAATAAATAAATATATATATATATTTTTATTTATTTTTGAAGTGAAACTTCCTTAGTGGTACCTCATTCGAACTGGGGTAAAAATGGATTGTGGAGACAGAAATGAAATGGATGTGACGTCAGTGCTGGCAGTTGAGGCCGGGCTGTGTTCTGGCTCAGCCCGACCCCAACACTGACATGATCCCAACCGCTCAAAAAATCAGACGCTCCCCCCACACGGCCGCAGACATATGCGGCTGCTGCCGCCGCTCCAAACGGCCGCAATTCCCCCCACGTGCATTGCTAGTGTACAGCGGCTCCCCGGGGTCTCTGTCTCAGCCGCGAAGGCGATAGCTGCCGGCGCCGCTCCTAACGCCCGCAATTTCCCCCAGGTGGAGATGGGCACGGGCAGCATTCGGGGCAGCGGGGACCCGCTGACCGGCTCCTGAGACCAGGCCCGATCTCTGTCCCAGCCGCGCGCTCTGCCGGCTGGAGTGGAGACTCAGACAGAGCCCCCCTGCGCATGCGCTGCTGGGCTCACTCGCGTACAGGAAGCAAGGGGAGCTGTTCAGCTACCGCCAAGCTCTGCGCTGCCCGCGCCGCGCATGCGCAGTAGTCATGGCGACGCTGCCGGACGCCACACATGTGCAGAAGCGGCTGGCAGCGGCGCTGTTCCCCCCCCACGCTCCTAACGCCCATTGACAGTGGCGCCATTCCGCCCTTAACTGACGCGGGCGTTCGCGGGTCCCCTGTGTATGCGTGTGTGTCAGTCAGTGTGTGCATATGTGTCAGTCAGTGTGTCAGTCAGTGTGTATGTGTGTGTCAGTCAGTGTGTGTATGTGTGTCAGTCAGTGTGTGTGTGTATGTGTGTCAGTCAGTGTGTGTGTGTATGTGTGTCAGTCAGTGTGTGCGTATGTGTGTCAGTCAATGTGTGTGTATGTGTGTCAGTCAGTGTGTATGTGTGTCAGTCAGTGTGTGTGTGTGTATGTGTGTCAGTGTGTGTATGTGTGTCAGTCAGTGTGTGCCAGTGTGTGTGTGTGTCAGTCAGTCAGTGTGTGTATGTGTGTCAGTCAGTGTGTGTATGTGTGTCAGTCAGTGTGTATGTGTGTCAGTCAGTGTGTGTGTATGTGTGTGAGTCAGTGTGTGTGTATGTGTGTCAGTCAGTGTGTGTGTGTGTGTGTGTGTCAGTGTGTGTGTATGTGTGTCAGTCAGTGTGTGTGTATGTGTGTCAGTCAGTGTGTGTGTATGTGTGTCAGTTAGTGTGTGTGTATGTGTGTCAGTCAGTGTGTGTGTTCTGCTGCAGGCAGGGGCGGGGTGTAACATTGCGCACCACCCCCCCCCCCTTCAGAAATTCTGCGCACCTCCCCCCCCCCGGGGGGGGGGGGGGGGGGGGGAACATGCGCCCGGCACGGGCATGAGTGACCGCGGGCAAGGTTACCCGTCCACTGACTGACACGCATACACACACTGACTGACACGCATACACACACTGACTGACACGCGTACACACAATGACTGACACGCGTACACACAATGACTGACACGCGTACACACACTGACTGACTCACACACACACACACACACACACACACACACACTGACTGACACACATACACACACTGGCTGACACACATACACACAAGGAATTCACACTTAGTGCAAATAGCTAATACAGGGGATGTGTGCCGAGCACGCGCATTATAAGTCAAATGTATTTGCGTTTTGTCAATGAAATTGTATTTTGACAAAAGTCAAAGAAGTTTCACTTACTATGCGTGTGCACAGCACACACAGCTTTTTATGAAGCACAGATTGCTGCTTCCTCTTGCATGATATATATATATATATATATATATATATATATATATATATATATATATATATATGAAAATAGGCAGATGGCACACACGTAAAATAATAATAGGTGCTTGTCCCATACAGATAGAATGCATAGATAAACTCCTTACCAGGTAAGTCCAGGATCCCAGGATCACGAAGTAAGAAAGAGACAACACACTCAGGAAGTACAAAAAAAGCGTGTATTCAGAAGAAAAAACTGGCACAAATGCCCGACGTTTCAGTCCTAGACACAGGACCTTTCTCAAGGGAGTGCTCTATGAGAAAGGTCCTGTGTCTAGGACCGAAACGTCGGGCATTTGTGCCAGTTTTTTCTTCTGAATACATACACGCTTTTTTTGTACTTCCTGAGTGTGCTGTCTTCTCTTTCTTACTTCGTGATCCTGGGATCCTGGACTTACCTGGTAAGGAGTTATATATATATATATATATATATATATATATATATATATATATATATATCCCTACACTGTATTTATTATAAATAAATGCAGCAGTTTCTTGCCTTTACGGTAATGCAATTATCCAAGCTGCAAGTCGATCCATTTTCCTGTGGGCGATTGGTGAAGATCCTGCAGGGCACGCAATATAGCTGCCTATTTTAAAAGAGGACATGGTGTAGCTTCCTAAATAGTTGCTATAGCAACCCAAGGAAGCTTAGTACATACGAAATCATTAAAAAGGAGTAAAAAGAGTAAAACCAATATTTTTTTTAAATGCAGTAAGTATTATCTAATATTACACAACTGATTTATTAAAAAAAAAGACATGTATTTTTAATGAAATGCTGTTTTAAAGTGGTTCTGCAGTACTTCAAAAAGGTTAAAAACCATTGCAGTAGCTTTTGAAGAAAAGAGGAGTATAACTTGAATACCTAATGATATCCTGAGCAAGGTAGAGACAGCTGTGTGGCTTTTTATGAATACATAATTGTACTCCCACAGTAGGTTTGGATAAAGTATTAAATGTTATATTTTTTAATTTATTAAAATTGATTGTTGAGTAAAATGGAAGGGTCATTTTTACCATGGCATTATCTGAAAGATTACAGGGAACTACAAAAAAAGGCTCCAGGCCATTGAAACAGTCACATCTTTAGACCATGTTCCTCAACAACATGAAAAATCCCAAAATGCTTTGCGAAAGCAATATTGTTTCCATGCATACAATGACCTGACATAATTTTGTGTACACAAGGGAAATGGTTACCGAATCCATCGTATTTTTTAAATTTGCCTCACTCTGCAACACTAACAAAACTACCTTTTTATGCATCTATCTTTGTGTAATCACTCCAAGTCATTGGTTATGAATGTATTTCTCAAATAAGTTAATATAACAGAGAGATATCTGATCTTTTAATTTAAAAGGTGCAGTACTGGGTACATACTGTATGGTTTTTTTTTTTTAAATTTTACAGTTTTGTTTAATGTAGGTGTTTAACAGAGTTCCTTGCGCTTTTTTGTGATATTTTCCTATTTTATGATGCTGCAATCTGGAGATATCAGCATCCAAAATCATAGACTTTTGACTGAAATGTTGCCTTTTTCCTCCAAGCAGTCAACGGAATGAAGTTTGAGAGATAAATGTTTATTTTAGCATTTCTAACGATGACTGGAAACAAAAAAAAAACCCCATGATTTTGTATATTTCTCAGAGTACTTCAAGGTTACGTGTTATTCTTTACCTGCTATGTAGGACTGCCATTTTAATGAAAACTCCTTCATGTAATAAATGATCCAGCCCTAAAGTGACACCCAAAGAGTGAGAATGCCTACTGGAAACAGATTAAAGAACATGCAAAAACTAATAACCTGAACAAAATGAATATACCTTCAGGTTTGTTTGGAGATGAAGAACCTAAGGTGGTACAGAACAGCAACTCAGTACTTGGCTTTTTACATTTCTCTATAGATTGCAATAATTTTCCTTTTAGATGCGACATGTGAATTTCTTATTCCTTATTGATAATACATAACTCATAACCCATAGTGTGGGAGCCACTCATTAAAGTGCAATAGTGCTGAAACGCCATTTGACGTGAATGTGAGTTTCCATGCGGTAGTGCCAGATTTGACATTATCGCACTTCAATTAATAACTCCCTATGTATAAAAATAGGTGATTGTGCAAAGGTGATACTTACGCTGTGATTGGGAGATAGCTTTCATTTGACTGCGTCCTCTGGTGTCCGTTTTACCAAATGTAATGCCAGCAGATACTGTGCTAAGTTTTGTGCGAACACGTCCTAAAATAAGAAAATGTTATTAGCAAAAGATGTAAGGTTGAGGGGGAGGGGGGGGAGAGGATGACATGAAAGCAATAAAGTACACACGGGCACAAAACTTATAACCAGTGGTGGAACTACCATAGGTGCCACCGGTTCAGTTGCACCAGGGCCAACAACTGTTAGGAGCTTGGAACAACGTTCCAGCAGCTATTGTAGCAGCCGCAACATAGTTCGGACAGTTCTACAAGTCCCACCCCCTCTCTCTCCAGCCCCTATGCTCTACCTGTGTCCGTTCGTGCCCTGCCAAAGGAGGCCAGCCATGATGGGCCTAAGCACCAGGGCCGAGCACTGGTCAACAGGTAGGGTCCCGGCAGGAGGGGTAGGGTAGAGAGGAGAGGTAGGGAGAGAAAGGGGAAGGGGAGGGAGATGGAGGGGAAGAGACAGTGCTTTTTTAAAAAGTTATTTTCATTTCTTGCACTGGGGTCCAAAGTCTTCTGGTTCCGCCTCTGCTTACATCATAGTCTTCTATAAAGTTACTATAAAATATGCAGTGGCAAAGACATCAGCTCTATGGTGAGAGAGTTACTTTTATTTAAAAAATATTTTACAAGAAAACATAGATTAAGTCACCTCTCGTTTTCAAGTATGTTCTGAGAACAAAATAATGTTACAGTTACGAACATGTATAAAGTAGGAACCAGTCAAAGTCTTGAAAGAACTTATACAGGAGGCAGATTTCAGGAGACTAAGGTAAATTGTCCAACAAGTGGGGTGTTCGGTAAGAGAATGAAGAGGGACCAGATTCTTGAAACCATAAGCAAGTTTCTGCAAACGGATCAAAGGAGGTAAGTGCTGTGTACAGTAGGGGTGAGAAGCCTATTTGAGAAACATTTTGCGGAAAGTATTTGAAGGCGAGACAGTAAAGATATTTACGTTGCGTCTGTACTTGAGGGATAGCAAACATAGTCCAATTAACATATCAATCATATGAGAAGAAAAGCGCTCAATTTAATGCACTCTACATGGAAAAAGAAATGCGTTCTCAGTGAGATTAATAAAACTTTGCTTTATTAAATAAAAAATAATAGTTTGTGAAGTTAATCAGAAATCAATATAAGCACTTAAAATGTAAAACCCAGTCCTGGTCAGTAGATACTTAAGTGGTTTGGTAGAACAGTATAGTAACCAAACTTCAAGAGTAGTCACAGTGCTACCAGCAGTAGTATCAAATATTGAAGCAATTGCCAATGGTTACTCATAAGCCACTTACAGGATTTCATCTGCCTACAATTTATGCTCTTCATCTCCTACAACCATGTTGTTACCTACTCATGGTATACATGGATGGAAAACTCTTTGCGAATACTTTTCAGGACAAGTGTCAAAGTTTTCAATTTCCAAATATTTAAATTCAATTTGCCAAAACTATTTAGTTGGGAAGGGAGATTCACCAAGCTTCATTAAATAAGGCTAAATAGCACAAAGGTAACATTTTCATAGTCCTTATGATGTTAGGGTACTTAATTAATTTAAAAAAAAAACTTACTTTAACAGACACTGAATAAGCAAATTAAGTTTTTGTCTGCAAGCATTCTAGTGATTTGTTATCTGCCATATAATGTACCAATATACATAACGATAGCCTGCACTACCTTCCTAACGATTCACGTTTATGATATCAAATACAACTTTATAATCTAATATTGTAAATAAATCCCTTACATTAAGTATCACATTAAGTATCACTTAACAATTGCTATTTCTATTCTTTTGTCTGGACATATTTTTTTGAAGTGAAACTTCTTTAGTGGCACCTCATTCGTAATGGGACAAAAATGCATTGTGGAGACAGAAAATGAAATGGATGTGACGTCATGAAGTAAGTGCTGGCAGTGGAGGCCGGGCTGTGCTCTTGCTCAGCCCAACCCAAACACTGACATGCTCCCACCCGCCCTGCTAACCTAAAAATCACATGCGGCGCCGCTCCCTCCCACACGCCCGCTGACATGCGGCGGCAGTGCCAGCCGCCGGCACCACTCCCCCCACCCGCTCAACAAGACTGACCGCCGCCGCTCCCCCCACCCGCTCAACATCCATGATGCCGGTACTGCTGCCACTAAACATGACCCCGCCAATCAAATTAACTCATGCTCTAAGCAGTAATAAAATTATTGTTACTTTATATGTTGCTGACAACACACAAAGAAGTTTCACTTACTATGCGCGTGCACAGCACACACAGCTTTTTTTTAATTAGAGAGCAAATTATTATCAGAGCAAAGCAAAGCAAAGCTCACAGCTACTTTGGTTTGCGATGATACATTTCATGCAAACATCTTGGGAGTAAAATGCACTGTAGAAAAATACCTATTTTATGTCTCCCGTACTAATATTAAATGGGTCCAGGTCTAATTTATACTAAAATCTACCTTCTTAATTTCCCTTTCCAAAAAGTCGCAAAAAGTGCTCATGTTTCTGGCGTTATTTGCATTGAGTCACGCAATTCACATGGATATAATGAATGTCTTTGGGAAAGAACTACTTTTGCTGCCTAACTAGTGAATATTCCAATAAATCGGAAACCAAGTAAGGCTTAACATATTTAAAGCAGCAATCCCATAGAAGCCTAAGGCTGCGAGCCAGGCAGGGAGCGGATGCGCTGGCGCTAATGCGCTGCGCTCTGCCGGGCGATTCGTGGCTGGCTAGATGCGCGCTCGTCTGGGGGTGCGGCCACGACGTCATGGAGCTGGTTTGCCCTCATTGGGCGAACCGTTCACGTGACGCGCTTGCAAGCGGTAAAATCAAATTTGCTTGCTCTGCAAGCATCAAAGCGCCGAGCATGCGCTCAGCGCCACCCTGGCCGAGGCCTAAAATTGAACCATAAAATGTTAGTAACTTATCCCCATGGTATGTCCAGCTTTTGTTTTTTTGTTTACATGATTTTTATCATCTCTAGCAGCTGCGGTTCCCATGGTAACCTTGAGACCGCACTAGGCTCTGTGGAGAGAGAGTTCCATATTAACCTTGATTATCACAGACTGCTGCTTTAAAGCAAGCAGAGATAACCTTTATTTAAAAAAAAAAAAGTTAAGTGTCTAGGGTGTTCCTCTTATGCACATATTCGCATTTCTAAATAATTTACTATGAGATTTATGGGAATTTCTAGAACAGCGAGGGGTTGTGTGGTGTCTCCAAGGTTTAAGCCCCTAAAAATATGTCAAGGGGCATCCCAGGAAGTGTATTAGGTTCCTGAGCCCAGGTTGGGATTTCCCACCTTAAGGCCACAGACTGCACCTTAGCGTTGGCGGTATAGCTGTCAATTACAGTAGGTGCTTCCCAAGTCGCTCCCCACGGCATTGTGGCATTTTGTTTTTACAAATCATTTTAGGTAGATGTTTGCTAGTATCTACAGAAAGAGTCATAAAAGGATTGTTATTACAAATATACTGCCTCAAACATCACTACCAGTGACCAGCTTCAACACCTCCCCATTTTACTTCTAGATTATAAGTGTGAGTAATGTCATATCACTTGTCACTACTCCACAACACCCTAAAAATTTAGTTTTGCTTTATTTCATAGACTGCTCCCTTCCGACTGCTTCACTAATCGATCCTGCGACACACATCCTAGGTTTTCACACCATAATAAAATAAAGTGAAAAAGAAAACTGTGATGGACTTTCCTGTTGAGTATGACATTGGACAATTACACAGAAATGCACGGTCTTAGGCCAGTGATTCCCAACAGGGGGTTTGTCCCCCAACAATCTGTAATGGCAGGTCCCAGGCAGTGTAGTGGGTTCCTAAGCCCATGTGGGTACAGTGCACATAGTAAGGCTCCAAAATGCACCTTAACGTCGGTAGTAAACCTGTAAATTACAACAGGAGCTTCTAATGTCCCCATCACACAATGTTTTGCATCCACAGAGGCATTGTGAAATGTGACTTTGGAAGCTAATGCAGTGATTGACATTGATACCACCCATGCTGTCTGCACACACCAAGATGCTTGAGTTCCCAAAGAATAGGCATGAAAAACACTACTACAGAGTATCTATGAATTATCTTATACTATATTAGTGAAAGCACTGTATGTTTGCCTGCCTGCCTGCATGCATGCATGCCTGCCTGCTGGATGTCCGGTGTCCCTAGCGGCAATCTCATTGGTCCCTTGGCCCGCCCGCCCCCGCACACCTCTCATTGGCCTCACACACTCACACCACCCCCTTGGCCCGCCCCCCACACCTCTCATTGGCCTGAGGCGGAGTGACGGGCCAAAGGTCCAAAAAAATAAATAACACACACACACACACACACACACACACACACACACACACACACACACACACACACACACACACACACACACACACACACACCTCTCTCCCCTCTCCAAATCACCTTTTCCCCCTCCCCAGCGGCATCACCTCTTCCCCCTCCCCAGCGGCATCACCTCTTCCCCCTCCCCAGCGGCATCACCTCTTCCCCCTCCCCAGCGGCATCACCTCTTCCCCCTCCCCAGCGGCATCACCTCTTCCCCCTCCCCAGCGGCATCACCTCTTCCCCCTCCCCAGCGGCATCACCTCTTCCCCCTCCCCAGCGGCATCACCTCTTCCCCCTCCCCAGCGGCATCACCTCTTCCCCCTCCCCAGCGGCATCACCTCTTCCCCCTCCCCAGCGGCATCACCTCTTCCCCCTCCCCAGCGGCATCACCTCTTCCCCCTCCCCAGCGGCATCACCTCTTCCCCCTCCCCAGCGGCATCACCTCTTCCCCCTCCCCAGCGGCATCACCTCTTCCCCCTCCCCAGCGGCATCACCTCTTCCCCCTCCCCAGCGGCATCACCTCTCCCCGCTCCAAATCACCTCTCCCCCCTCCCCGCTCCAAATCACCTCGCTTCCCGCAGCTGCCACGCGGCGCGTAAGATGGCGGACCCCCTTCCTCCCTCGCGGCGCCGAGTCAGACGGTGGCGGCGCCCGGAAGTACAGGTAGGTGTCGCTCCCCACCTCCGGCGCCAAACGGAACTAAAGAAAGGGCGCATCAACTGAGGTGTGTGTGTGTGTGTGTGTGTGTGTGTGTGTGTGTGTGTGTGTGTGTGTGTCACTGTCCACTGCCCCCCCCTCCTGTCCACTGCCCCCCCCTCCTGTCCACTGCGTCCCCCCTCCTGTCCCCCCTCCTGTCCACTGCCCCCCCCTCCTGTCCACTGCCCCCCCCTCCTGTCCACTGCCCCCCCCCTCCTGTCCACTGCCCCCCCCCTCCTGTCCACTGCCCCCCCCTCCTGTCCACTGCCCCCCCCTCCTGTCCACTGCCCCCCCCTCCTGTCCACTGCCCCCCCCTCCTGTCCACTGCCCCCCCCTCCTGTCCACTGCCCCCCCCTCCTGTCCACTGCCCCCCCCTCCTGTCCACTGCCCCCCCCCCCTCCTGTCCACTGCCCCCCCCCCCTCCTGTCCACTGCCCCCTCCCTCCTGTCCACTGCCCCCCCCTCCTGTCCACTGCCCCCCCCTCCTGTCCACTGCCCCCCCCCCCTCCTGTCCACTGCCCCCCCCCTCCTGTCCACTGCCCCCCCCCCTCCTGTCCACTGCCCCCCCCCTCCTGTCCACTGCCCCCCCCCCCTCCTGTCCACTGCCCCCCCCCCCTCCTGTCCACTGCCCCCCCCCCCTCCTGTCCACTGCCCCCCCCCCCCTCCTGTCCACTGCCCCCCCCCCTCCTGTCCACTGCCCCCCCCCCTCCTGTCCACTGCCCCCCCCCTCCTGTCCACTGCAGGAAATGCAGGGGGAGGAATCCATGCCTTTGAGGCGCCCCCCCCCTCCCTTTGACGCCCCCCCCCTCCCTTTGACGCCCCCCCTCCCTTTGACGCCCCCCCCTCCCTTTGACGCCCCCCCCCTCCCTTTGACGCCCCCCCCCCTCCCTTTGACGCCCCCCCCCTCCCTTTGACGCCCCCCCCTCTCCCTTTGACGCCCCCCCCCCCTCCCTTTGACGCCCCCCCCCCCTCCCTTTGACGCCCCCCCCTCCCTTTGACGCCCCCCCCTCCCTTTGACGCCCCCCCCCTCCCTTTGACGCCCCCCCCCCTCCCTTTGACGCCTCCCTTTGACGCCCCCCCCTCCCTTTGACGCCCCCCCCCTCCCTTTGACGCCCCCCCCCTCCCTTTGACGCCCCCCCCCCTCCCTTTGACGCCCCCCCCCCTCCCTTTGACGCCCCCCCCCTCCCTTTGACGCCCCCCCCTCCCTTTGACGCCCCCCCCCTCCCTTTGACCCCCCCCCTCCCTTTGACGCCCCCCCCCCTCCCTTTGACGCCCCCCCCTGCCTTTGACGCCCCGCGCGCACACACTGACTGACTGCCGCACGCACGCACACACTGACTGACGCGCACACAAAGCCTGACTGACGCACGCACACACTGACTGAGGCACACACTGACTGTGTGTGCGTCAGTCAGTCTGTGTGTGTTTGTGTTTCTGCCTCAGACTCACTGACGCGCGAGCAAACACACAGTGACTGACGCACACACGCTACATGAAGCTGTAAAGGAGGGAGGGAGGGGGGGGACTGGATTGATGTGAATGGGGGACAAACAGAGAGAGGGGGGAGGAGAGAGAGGAACGGGAACATTACATCCCGGGCAACGCCGGGTCTCTCAGCTAGTACTTTATATGCCTCATGCTTTAACGTTGCAGATCAAGCTGCCGTTTAAAAAATAAATAAAAAAATCCCATTCAATATGTGCATCAATACAATCTGCACACCGACAAGTGATTAGCTAAGCTGCAGATCAATCCGTTCTCCTGTAATCGACTGTAATAGATCGCTTTCTCGGGTTATTTAATTCAGTTCTTGCACAGCATTTTGGGCAATGTAGTCCTGGAATATGATTGACTGGGCAGTTACTAGATACAATTGGTTCACTGCTAGAGAGAGGGCGGGGCTCAAGAGGCAGAGCCTATCAGAAGGGGAAGGGGCTGTCACTGTGGAAATGCTTCCTACATTAGAAACGTTAAAAATGTCTTTAAATCATTTTTTTTTACATTTTACAAGTATTTGCTCATAGTACAGAACTGATTTATTAAAAAACACACACAAAAAAAAACCGTAGGATATTGCTTCAACTGCTGCTTTAAATTACAATTTTTACAGTTTGATTTTTAGTCAGAAATATTTCATAATTGGGTTTTAAATGTAATGCATGGTCAGAATGTAGAGAGCTGGTATTTTTTATTTATTACTACAACAATACAGTAAGGGCTACATTTACCAAGCCTTAAGGCATAAGCTTAGCACTATTACTGAATATACCACACAGAGCCATATTTACTAAGCCCTGATGCAGGGGATCACACCCCGATCCAGTGTTAAATGCCATTTAAGTCAAAGGCAGCTAACTTTGGATCAGGGTGCAATACCCCTTATTGGCGTTTAGTGAATCCCAGCCTGTATCTATACTGGTCCCTACCACCACAATTATAAAAATTAACAGCCCGTGCAATGAATGAATCTATTAATCTAATTTAATGGCGAAAATAAATCTACTGTATGAACATACAATGTAAGTGAATGCAACTTTCATGAGAAGATTAAAATGAATGTATGTATTACTCCTACCAAGGATATGATAATCTTACCGTCTTCAGAAGCTGCTCCTACACAGGAAAAATAATGAAATACAGAGTGACCTTTCAATATGGAGCATTCTATAAGTTTATCTTCCTAGCAGAATACTACACCTAGTCAATAAACTGATCACCACTATTGTATATTACTAGAAAATCTAGTGATATTTTTATTTGCTGTATGATGCACAATGGAGGAATTTTGTCACTTTTTTTTACCCACCATAACTTATTTAATGTGTGGTTGAAACATCCTCACACATATGAGACCAAAAACCTTGAAATAGCGGTCTGAGAGTAGGTTTACTGGCTATGCACTTCTTTAACCCAGGTTGTGCTGACAAACTTGTGTAATACGGCAGGCATAAGCTTATAGGGGTCCATGTTAAAATGGATTTGAAGCAAAAGGTGACTGTGTGCTTATTTGCATGTCATCCCTAGCTGCAGTGTATGTTTGCTAGGAGACAATGGTGAAAAGCAGGGTTGCAGACCTAAGTGAAACATTTTAATGTGCTCACAAGTGATAAGCATTTGATTTCATAATATATATATATATATATATATATATGTATATATATGTATATATATAAAAGGGGAAAAGAGAGGCACGCTCTCCTAGTGTAATATTGCTTAAAGAATTTATTACACTAATAAAAACAATTGTGGTTCAACTCAAACAACGGCTGATAGCTCACAGATTTGAGTATAATGTATAATACTCAGACAGTCCCCAGCTCGGCTCAGTATACTCCTCACTGTCTCTCCTCGTGTAGTTCGCGTAGTCCGGACCAAGTCTCCAGAAGTGCTGTGTCTCACTGCATTACCATGTGTCGCGAGATTCAATACAGAATCACCCTTTTGACTGGCTGTGGATTGGAGAGAGTGATCTGAGTGCTACAGCCACGATCCCACCCATAGCGGTGCCTGGGACTGCGCCGGGTGTGTATTGACATCACTTCCGGGTCATTGGCAAAGCGGAAGACGCACAACGCGAACTACACGCGGAGAGACAGTGAGGAGTATACTGAGCCGAGCTGGGGACTGTCTGAGTATTATACTCAAATCTGCGAGCTATCAGCCGTTGTTTGTGAGTTGAACCACAATTGATTTTATTAGTGTAATAAATTGTTCAAGCAATATTACACTAGGAGAGCGCGCGCGCCTCTTTTCCCTTCCCTTTTATCTTTTTACAGATTATCTTTGGGATCAGTTTCCCTTGTGGAGAAGGCTGCCAGAAACTCCCAAATCTCCACTTTGGATCATTGATTTTTTATTTCATGCTTGGACTTTATACAAGGACTGAGTATATTTTATTGTTTTTAGTTATTTTTCTATTTACAGGATCAGTGTTATAGATTTCTTCTGTTAATATTTTAGTCCTCAGAGTAATTTTAATTAGATTTTGTTCATTCTAGCGCTGTTTTTTATTCTCTCTCTCTCTCTCTCTCTATATATATATAGACTATTTTCTATATAAACCAAGAGGTCTTAAGATCAATCTCTGTACATTATTTATATAACTGGAATCTTTGTAGCCTAATATTACATTGACAAAACCCATAAGTCTAAAAGAGAAACATTGGTTCAGAGTGACAGGAATATTAAGAAATAAATAGCTATTTGCTAGTAAATGCATACCCATCTGTCAGAATTGGAGTTGCCTGCCACATTTTTTGGAGTTAAAATATTACATTAAATTAAAGAATTGAACTTAACATTTGCACATGCAGGTTTACTTCTTTACTCACAGGTACATAGTATTAATAATAAATGGAACGAGGAACCCAGGTTCCCCACTGCAACGCCTATGCAAATAGCACTGGCGACGCACGCCTACAGGGGAAGAGGCGATGAGTCTCTGAGGAGTTGTGACTAACGCAATGATCCCAAACAGTCTGATGCACAAGAGTAATCCTTGTGGATTGTGAGGAGCTGGGTGATCAATCATAAAGTTATATATGAATACAAATCCTACATGGAAACATTCTCGTACATAAAAGTTCACAATTAAATTATGGCGAGTAAAAATGTGTCAAAAACCGTCCTCCGTACAGATGACCAAAGAACACATTTACAGTATGTCTCAGACAGATCCCGCAAACCTGCCTTACTACATAATCACACAACATATGGTGCTTTCATTGCAGCAAGGAATTTCAGGTAAAAAATAATATCTTTAACACGATTCTTCTTATTTACATGTTTTACATAATTGGAACCTGGGAGACCATGGAGCTAAATAAACTGTACTATTCTCAGCTCAGGGGACTTATCACTTACCAAGATAATTACTGCTTTAGTTACGGTTGCTGAGGAAACAATATATCTGTTGGATCACTATGCAAATAGGAAATTGCAATGGTTGCAGCTTCCTATTGGTGAAACAGCAGCAGCCATATTAGATTCACCATGAGGGACAACAGCAACTAGTGCTGTCATTATCCATGTTACTGGGGTGGGGCTGAAAGAATCGCAGTTCAGCTCCGGGGTGCTGTTAGTTCCAATTGCTGCTTTATGCTTAAGTCTGCGGTTTCACACAGCTTTTAAAACAAAGCAAGGGTCAAAGAAGTGCATGGCCAGCAAACCTACACGCAGACAGCTATTTTGACCCTCAGTTTGAGGGGTGACAAAAACGCTCCACCGTACATAGATAGTATTGATAAAAAAAAATTACGAAAAACTTGAAAGCACATACACGTCTCAACCTTCTTCACACCCAGGCAGACCTTAAAATCTGTGTGAAACAGCAGACATAGCTTGAACGTATAAATATTAAAGTGGATAAGAAGCAAAAAGTAATACGCTATGCGTGCTCATTTGCTGGTCATGAGCCAGAATCTCTGGCTGCAGTGGGAGCACTCTAACATAGGGTAAAAAGCACTAGGAAGTGGGTGACTAATAAGAATTTTTTTTATTGAGAAACTGTGAGTACTTTCTGGTCTTTATTGAAGTGGGACACTCACAATGAGACAAGGGGTTTGTGATTAGATCACATATCCCTGTCTTCAGAGAATACCTGTCATTTTGAATATCTTCATGAATACGAACTTACAATCATTATCCTTTATGGTTATATTACCTTTTCACCCACTATTCCACTATATACTGGATTTGATTCCATAATCAAAAACATGTTGATCTAGCTGCTCCCACTCCTGAACGATACTTCGTTTTACCAATTTGTTTTTTCAGTCCACCTAGCATCCTTTATCAGAAACATTTTATGTAAGTGTTGGACCATCTTGCTCTGTCGCAAGCACTTTATAACGTGCTTATCTTTGCTAAACATCATTTTGTAACTATACACTTGACGTCATAATGCCCACCAATTCCAAAGAATATTTATTAGGTTATCAAATAATTCTTATATGTAATAATCTACTGTGACCGACCTATAATTGCTCACATTTTCATGACAATGTAGTGATTTTTCAGCAAATATTTAGCCATTCTTCTGTAAGCATGCGAGTTGAACATGTTTGAAATGTAGCAGCATTATTTTTACGTCTGAGCTAATAAACATGACATGGCGATACTTGGATTTCATCCACAATGTATTTTATTGCTGCATACAACTTTCATTGGCAGAGTGATAGATGAAATGCCATTAAAAGCGAATACCCTAATGCGGACTAATTCATATAAAAGTTTAAATATTAATACACTATAATTGTTTTATTTCTTTATCTGCCATTTCCTCACAGTGCAGAAAAAGCCTCATCTTCATTCATGTAACTTGAGTACTGTATTTGTCAGCTTATTCCAAAAGACAGAACAAATCACAGAAAAAGGCTGTGTAGGTCAAAAGGAGTTTGCCACTTAGGCAAATAATAACAGAAAATATCTGGTCAGTTTCAACAACAGATATTGAATGACATGGGACAGGGCATTTTGCCCTTAAAATAAATGTACTGTATAGCACAGCATACAGTGCAGAACTATATATGAAAAATAGAATTCTAAATTGTAGCACTGTGATTATACACCAGGATATACATATTGTTTTTTTTGCCCTGTCAAGCCACATTGGCCATTTATACTTAGCACTAAGGTGTTTGTAAGGTGGCTTCTAACGGCCGAGGGTCTTATAGCTGAAGACCGCTTAAAAACATGGTCAATTGTGTTTTATTAAGTACGTTTTGAATACCTCCCTTTCACGTGTAATGTAACTTACAAATCATTCAAACAACCTACCCCATATGCTGCAATGCAACAATGATACAGTGGTTCTTTTGTGGTGAATATATAAATTGTTCATTATGTTTCTTTACAAAAAATTATTTAAAATGTCAATATCATCACATACATCTGAAATTACCATTTTCAAACAGTCATAATGAACTTCCTTGAAAAATCTTTCAGGGACTTATATTGTGCATTTTCTCAGAAATGCTTTATAACAACTCATGATGGCTGCAATTTCAAAATCAGTGCAGCAATCTTGTTATAATTTAATAATAATGGTTTGTTCTTGTATAGCGCTGCTAGTTTTACGTAGCACTTTACAGAGACATTTTTGCAGACACAGTCCCTGCCCTGAGGAGCTTACAATCGATGTTTTTGGTGCCGGAGGAACATGGAGGTAAAGTGACTTGCCCATTGTCACAAGGAGCCGACACCGGGAATTGAACCAGGTTTCCCTGCTTCAGACTCCGTGCAAATCAGTGTCTTCACTCACTGACCTCTCCTTTTCCCTGCCAGTCACTAAAAATAGGTATGTGTTTATATACGCCTTAAAATACGCGCTTTGCTGCTTGAACTTAAGCTTTTTGCCTAACTGAATGTATCTTAGGAAACCAATATTGGAGGAATAGATTTAACAAGAGTAATTTACATTCCTTATATTTACATGTATCACGGGCAACTATAAGTAAAACAAAAGCATTTTGTTTGAGGAACACTACGCTCTTTAATTAGAAAGCTATATGATATTACAAAACTGGAGCCATCAACAAAGTGCCTGGTCTACTTGCCCTTTGTGAAGAAAATCCAGACCAACAGTAAATATGAAATATACTGCACCAAGAGGGTACTCGACACCTAAAGTTTTAACCAGCAGGTTCACAAATTTATCTTCAAGGCTGTGAGCTCAACCCAGTTTTAGCGTAGCCAGACAATCTGTTAACATTGAAATTATGTGCATTCACCCATATGAAAATGTATTGTTTACTCCAACAACGGGAGAGGCAGAGGAAAGCATTAAAAAGCACCAATACCAATTAAATATCCAGTGAAGCTGCATCCCAACATACTGGTGAGTGCCAATGAGGTTAGCAGAGGCCTCATACCAAACCTGGTGCCTTGATGAATATCTGTCTGTAAAATCAGAAAGTTATCTGTGACCAGTCATTCAGTTGTAAATACTAAAATTGCATCCCAACCCTCCCTTT
Organism: Ascaphus truei; assembly: GCF_040206685.1. Classification (NCBI taxonomy): domain Eukaryota; kingdom Metazoa; phylum Chordata; class Amphibia; order Anura; family Ascaphidae; genus Ascaphus; species Ascaphus truei. Next base: position 290,458,200 of record NC_134484.1, on the reverse strand, counting down.
TCCTATACACTTGATGATTGACATTTTGTAAGGCAGCAAATGGCGTACTCGCAAGCTCAACACTAAAGGGAACAGTAAAAAGCCGCTGGTTGCTTTGTGTTTATAGAATAATCAGCCATGCAAACACAAATTGAAGCGTCTCAGTAAGGTTTTTAAAGGGCATTGAAAAGATGCGCTTACCATCCATCTTGTCAGGAGCATCCTCTTTAATGAGAACACAAGCAGACAAGAAGAAAAACTTGTGTGTTAGGTTGCATAACACAAAAATGAGACAAAGCATGAATGCAGTAAGTTCTGTGGTCTAACTTTCTCTCTCTATACTATATATTATTACACACACACTCACACACAGTAATGTTGCACTTTAAGTAAGTTCAACTATCATTTCTAGCTGTATCTCATGGATTCTGTTGGCCTTAACATATTAAATAGCAAAACCAAGGTGTTTGGGAAATATATATGCTCTTAGTAAATAGTGACATGCCCATTGTTCCTTCCCTTTTCATGTTTATCCTTATTCAAAGTACTCTGTAACCCATACCATCTCCAGAACATACTGGGAGCTCCCTCTGAGCCTCTTACACCTCACACCCTCCCCCTCTGAAAGATAAAGTAAAAAATTGTACACAAATACACTGCCCTCACTTGCAAACTGTTTCTGGAACAGACACATCTTGATTCATGTATCCTACATAGGTTCAACTTGTCCTCATGCATTTCTTAACAACAACAAAATTGTCTCACCAAGAGAGGAACACGATCCCGGAGGCAAACCGGTCACAGCTGTGCGTCCTGCCGCCGCACCGCCTCCATGCCTTGTCTTAGCGCCGGCTGCAGCATTGACATCAACATCACTGCGAGAACGCTGTAGGTTTCCAGGAGTGGGTACAGGCTTGTTGCTGTTTCCTAAAACTTAAGATGGAAATATAAACAATTACAAAAGCAGAAAAGAACAAAAAGATAAGGGGGTAAAAAAAAAAAACATGAAAGAAAAGGAACAAAGTGCAAAAGGCAAAGTAAAGATATGAGACAGAAGAAAAAAGCATTGGAAAAATATTCAGACAATGAATGTATACTGTACTGTATATCAACTTCTTAATGAAAATGGCAAAAAAACTTTTACAATACCTACTGTAATCACTCCCATTAAGCTTTTGAGAAAAACACTGGCATGTTGATTTTTTCAAATCATTAAATGCTAGCCATTTTTAAATTTGCCAATACTGTACTGTGTTCACAAAACAGAGCATGGGGCACCAAATATTATAGATAAATACAGTAGCCATCTCAATCCTGATCATTAACTATCAACTAGTCAGCTCTAATGATTTATGTATACAAGTGGAACCTGCTTTACTTTTACTTAATCCTTTTTATGTACCGCATTTGTAATTATTCTGTTATTTTGCAAATATACAGATACAAAATGGTATTTGTAGTTCTTCCTGAAGATTGCAACAACTGTTCATTTTAAGTTCTTGATAATTTAGCCCAGATACGTATCTGCAACTTTGTGGTTGCTGCAACACTGAAGGACAGTACATGTAGGTTTGGATGCTTGTTTTTTCTTTTACTTTAACATTTGTTTAATCTCAAAAACCAAAAGGGGGTGCAGACTTTACAGTATGTAATTAGATAAAAAACAAATAAGAGTGCACTCAAAATATGTATTAGTAAAAAATCGCATGTTAGCAGAGAACTGAATCACTCACTGCCTCCTTTGACGGTAAGGTCTGTCTTCCCGAAGTGCCCCAAGCTCTGGGAAGTCGTGCCACTGGAGCCTAGTTGGTCCCCAGATGAGAGGACGTCCTCCGGTCAAACGGGCAACCTCCATTTGTAGGCAGAAGCTGTCCCTCCACTCAGAGGAGTCTCCTGGACTGGCATCCTCGTTGTTGCGGCTGTGTGGAGGGACAGTTTCTGCCTTCAAATGGAGGTTGCCTCGTGCGACTAGAGAATGTCCTCATCTGTGGACACACCAGGCCCCAGCGGCACGACTTCCCAGCGCTTGGGTCCTTCCAGGAGGACAGACCTTACTATCAACGGAGGCAGTGAGAGACTCCGTTTTCTGCCAACAGGCAATTTTTTATTAATACATTTTGTGAGTGCAGTCTTATTATTTGTTTTAGCTCTAATTGCATAAAGGATTTTATGCCATGTCTGTGCCCCTTTTTTGTTTTTGAGGTTATTTGCTTGTGAAGAGGATTGGTTAGCCTGGTGTCTGGGGAAGCACACTAAGGCAGCGGTGCGCAAACTGGGGATCGCTAGATTTTCTGGGGGGGGTGTGGGGGCACTGGCGGTGCTGCAGGGGGGGCAGTGGCTGTTGGTGCTGCGGGAGGGGGGGGGGGTTCGGTGCTACGGAGGCCGGTGGCTGGCGGTGCTGCAGGGGGGGCTGGCCGTTCTGTGGGGGGGAGGGCCGGTGGCTGGCGGTGCTGCGGGGGGCCCGACGGCAGGTCACAGCATGTGCCACCGGCCCTGCCCCGCTGCAGGCAACTATATGTACCACGCTGAGCTGCTAACGCGCGTGCCGGGCCTTCCTCTCATGCCGGCGCGCTGGAAGCTTAGCCCAGCTGACCCATACGGTTTTTTCTCACTCAGCGCACCCTTACCGCCCCCATTATTTCCCCCTTTTATATAACATTTGTAGTGGTTTCAAATGGCTTAGTGTTTTTAAAAAATCAAACAAAGGGAATACTACTTTAACTCCTTTAAACAAACCACCAGCTTTCACACAGGTAAGGAACAATATAATGGTCTCATGTTTGTGACAAGACATTTGAGCATCATCCTCATTCTACTATGTTCCTAGACTGAAATATATAGGCGATTTAGAATGAGGATGGAAGCCTGTTTAAAATGTTCTGAAGAAATACCTTTAAGGTAAAGGCTAATCTTCAGGGCACAATAGTGTTTGGATAACAGTAAAATTAGAAAATTGTAAGTAATAACTTTTTTCGTTGAACTGTAAAGTTCTACCATGTATTACAGTACCTCTCCCAGGCATCTGGGTGCCGCCAGTGGACCATTTTGAAGTTAAGGTACGACTGCAAAAAATAAAATGTAAATATAATTTGTATGTATTTTCTCTTTATATTTTTAAAGCATATATAGTCACTTTTGAAAATTGGTTTTTTTTTTTTTTGTTTTTTTTTGCAATCTGCTTAGATGTCCCATAGTAATCATTTAATTACAACAGACTAAATAGTAGGTAAAGTTAAGGCAACACCCTCCTCCCCCCCTACTTCTTTACAAAGAACTGTAGCTGACATCCTAACACTACAAATTCTATTAAAAAAACCTAACATACTGTAGTAGAGAATTTCAAAGCAAAGCTGCTTTATTTTCAATAATGGCTAAAACATACTGTATTAGATATTGGGCTTTCGTCTGTCCAAATGATTGTAACACAAATGTAAGAGTAACAGTAAATTCAGTCACAAAAACAGAAGCTTTACAAATCTCTAAATGGTCATGAACTAGAAAACAAAAAAACTCGCCAACTAGAAAAAAGGGAATTGTAAAGTATTGTTATTAATTCATAACTAAGCACATAGGAATTATAATATTAAAAATAAGTAAAAGTTGACTTCAACTGAGCGACATAATTCCAGATCTCCACCCCCCATGTAACTTTGTACTCTACATATAATTTGAATGAAGAGATCCTCACTTCAGGCTCTCCTGTGAGCTGGAGGAGGAGCGGTCTGACTGTGGGAGTGATGCTGCACTGCCGGACATCTTTAGACCCGACTGAAGGTTCTTTTGATAAGAAGGCTCCAGGGAGTTGTACAGTGCATCCGTTTCAGCGGGAAAATGAATTCGAAGGCTCCAATAAGCACTGGAAGAGACCAATCATTTTCTTAAGTGCTATTGATTTTGTTTTGTTAGGTGCTTCTAAAAGCACACATCAAAACTCAATTGAGGATGAGTAGGTTAAATACTACTATAAAATTGCAATGGCCTACGTTTAAGTTGGTATTTTAATTATCACATTTTCCATAAACATAAATAAATAAATAATCAGGAATGTAAGTAAGACCATAAAGCTTAGCCCTCACTTTCGTGCTTCCACTTTTGCCTCAGCATCAGCATCATGCATGCCCTTCTTAATGGTATCAGCAAGCACTGCTACATGCCTGCAAAAAATGAAACCAGTTTGTTTTACAAAAAAAACACACAAAAAAACACCTTGTTATATGATATACTGACTGTTTCCAGAAATTTAATGCATGTCTAATGTCTTTAGTTAGGCCCACCAACTGCGTTTCCAGGGCCCAGGACAGAGCAGCGTTTACCGAATCTTACAATGGGGATGAGCGGGGGGAGGAGTTGGGGCACTGAATCTTACTTAGCTGGGGGGAGAGGGGAGGGTAGGGAAGGTCCAGCAGCAGAGGGGAGCTCGGGCTCACAGCGCACAGACGACTGGGGCAGCTGGACTTGAAAGTTGTGCCCAACATCTGCAATTGGCTGGCAGGCTCCTTAGAGCCCGAGACATTTGTACCCGGCCCTTTCTCCCCACCCCTGTGACCCTGCCTTTAGTGCTACAGGAAACTGCAACACAATAGAAATTAGAGTGTAACCACTCATCAACATGGAACAAGCACAGCACAAGAGACAGAAGAAGCATTGACATTTTGAGAGAAGAACGTAAAGGGAGTTGCTGAATTGAAAGTCGACAAGGTAATGAGGCTGGACTAGTTACTGTAAAATATTCAGCCCCAGGAACAGATCAATCGGACTGGTTGTTTTTTTGTGAAAAGCAGATGAAAGCATTTGTACAACTAAATAAAAAGTAAAAAAAAGTGGAAGAATCATTGAAAAACAAAACAAAAAAACTTTACTTCAGAAGTGTAAAAATGTATGAAAATAGTGCTCAAAAAAAGAAACAATTGTAGGAATTATTAACAGCTGATGACACATACAGCATATACCCACTGCACGAAAATCAAGTCAATCTAAACAAAATACATTGTAGAAGAGAAGGGAGCCCCACGCCCCCTGGCGGTGCTACTCAGTGGAATCCGGTATGGGAAAATTCACATATGAAATAAAGGTCTCCAATCACAGTAGCTGTCCCATAAGATATAATGTCCCTCGTAGCCACGTTTGTTGTACAGTGGTCTGGCTAACTCAATAGCCTCCAAGCAGAGGTAAGTCTTGTATGAGATAAGCCAATACAACAGTCAAGAAGAAATAAATGACTCACTGCTTGCTGCATGGGATATCAGACAGCGTCGGCGTGCTCCAACCGAAATGGGTAGCAAGATACAGAAAGGTGAGGCGGTGCAACTTCCTTGCGGTGAAGACAGCAGACCGGGACTACTCAGGTAAATGCAAAAGCTTTAATGGCACATACAGCAACAAAAACTCACTCTTCCGCGTTTCGCACAGATGTCTGCGGACATCCGTGCGAAACGCGTAAGAGTTTTTGTTGCTGTATGTGCCATTAAAGCTTTTGCATTTACCCGAGTAGTCCCGGTCTGCTGTCTTCACCGCAAGGAAGTTGCACCGCCTCACCTTTCTGTAAACAAAATACATTAAGGAACAGCGCAATTACTAACCAAACAGGAAAGGGAACCTGGAGCTATATTATGACCTAAAAATCCCAGAGCAATGTAACAAGATAGTGAGGATAATCAGAACACTCATGTGCTGTTTAAGCAGTTGTATAGTATTATTAGAAGAAACTTGGTGAAACTCTACCTTACCGATCACTGAGGATACTTCATATAGAATATTGTGTATAGGTTCACATGGTGGGGAGCTCATACAGAAAGGGCCGATGCTAAGCTAAACAAGTGCTTTTGACGTAACTTCTCATTAAAAACAAAACCATTAATTAACTTAGGTGCTTAAGAATTAAAGAATTAGTGAGTTAATGCTGGTCTGAAAATAGCATCAATACAAAGCATCAACATATCAGGCCAAATGTAGCTCGTGGAATTATTTGGGTCTTATTTGGTACCCAGACTTCCCTACTTAAAAAGGTTAATATTGAAGAGGAGGTATAAAACTCTCACTTGTTCCTTTAAAAAAAAAAAAATAAGGATTCATATAATATTTAAAAGACTCCGGAAAACATTTAATTATTAGTTCATTTTCCAACAACTGCTGAAAAGGTTATACTTAGATGTGGACACCCCCCCCCCCAAAAAAAACTATTTAATGTTTGACCTATTCAGAGGGTACATTTCAGGACATACCTTTGTAAAACACATAGAATTATGAATAAATCAAAAAGAGGTATAGAATGTTTCTGTACTATAAGTAAAAGTTACATACCTAGTAGACGAGGTTGAAAAAAGACACTTCCATCAATTTCAACCTATGCTAAATATAGACGACGGATACTATATCTTATATCCGTACTTACCGTATATTGATCCAGAGGAAGGCAAACAAAAACCCCAGTGAAATATCATCTAATGATATCTCATAAAGGGAAAAATAAATTCCTTCCTGAATCCAAATATTGACAATCAGATTACTCCCTGGATCAGCATCCTTCCCATGTTTAGAAATTGGTGTATCCCTGTATACCTTTTTCTTTCCTTGGATTTTTTTTTAACATATCTATTGTATCTGCCATCAGTCTCAATGGGTAATGAATTCCACATTATAACTACCCTTACTGTAAAGAGCCCTTTGCTTTGTTACTAGTGAAATCTCCTTTTCTCCAACCTTAAGGGATGACCCTGTGTTCTTTTGAAAGCTCCTTGTACTGTCCCCGAATAAATGTATATATAAATATCATATCCCTCTTAGATTCCTCTTTTCTAATGTAACCAAATCTAATTTAGTTAGCCTCTCCTCATAAATCAGATAATCCATCCCCTTTATTAACTTGGTGCCTCTTCTCTGTACTATCTCTAGTTCCATAATGTACTTTCTAAGGAGTGGTGCCCAAAATTGTACTCCCCTTTCAAGGTGTGGTCTTACTAATGCTTTGTAAAGGGGTATAATTATGTTTACTTCCCTTCTGTCATTGCCTGTTTAATGCTGTCTACAAGCACTCCTAAATCCTTCTCCATTAAGGATTCTCCTAATTTACCCACATTTAACTTGTAAATGGCTTGTTTATTCTTGTTGCCCAAATACATAACCTTGCATGTATCTGTATTAAACCTCATCTGCCATTTACGTGGCCAAGTTTCCAGTATATCCAAGTCCTTCGGTGGAGAAATTATATCCTGCTCTAATTCTACTACCTTACACAATTTAATGTCATCAGCAAAGATGGAGACATTGCTCTCTATGCAAACCTCAAGGTCATTAATAAACAAGTTAAAAAGCAAGAGTCCCAGAACCGATCCTTGAGGCACTCCACACACAATTTTAGCCCAACCTGAAAAAGTTACATTTATTACAACTCTCTGTGGTCTATCCTTCAACCACTTTTCAACCCAGGTGCAAATATTTTTTCTGAGACAAATTTGCTTTACTTTGTACACTAACCTCTTGTATGGAAACGTACAGTATCAAAAGCCTTTTCAAAATCTAAGTAGACCACATCAACTACATTACCCTGCCTAAATTCCTACTTACCTCCTCAAATAAACTAATAAGGTTAGTTTGGCATGATCTATCCTTCATAAATCCATGCTGACTATTACTAATAATTTTCTTATCCATTAGGTATTCCTGAATATAATCCCATACTAAACCTTCAAGTAGCTTCGCCACTATTGACGATAGGCTTACAGGTCTGTAATTCCCAGATTGTGATCTAGCTCCCTCTTTAAAAACAGGCACCACGTCTAATTTACGCCAATCATGTGGTACTGAACCATTGAAAATGGAGTCCTTGAATATTAAATGTAATGGTTTGGCTATTACTGAATTTAACTCCTTAAGAACTCTTGGATGTATGTCATCTGGGCCAGGTGCCTTATTTACTTTCATTTTATCAAGCTGCCTATGAACTTCTTCCTCAGTTAACCAACTGCTTGTTAGTACAACGGTTGTGGATTCCTCCTGCGACACTACTATTGAAATTGATTCTTAATACAGGAGGCAAAGAATTTGTTTAATACCTCTGCTTTTCCCTTTTCTCCAATAATTTGCCTGTCCATCTCACACTGAATGGGTCCTATATTTTTTTTTTTTTTGTTATTAATGTACTTAAAGAACTTTTTAAGGTAAATCTTACTTTCTATTGCAATCCTTTGTCATTATCCATTTTTGCACATTTGATTGCCCTTTTGCAACTTTTGTTACATTCCTTATAATTCTGATACGATGCCTCCGTCCCTTCTACCTTCAAGAATCTAAATGCCTGCCTCTTTTTCATTTCCTCCCCAACTTGTTTATTTAGCCACATTGGTTTAGACTTGTTTCATTTACCCAAGAATATACACTGATAAGTGTGCTTTTCTAACAATGTTTTAAAGATTGCCCATTTCTTATACATTTCCCCTGCAAAAACATCATCCTAATTTATTCTTTGTAGATTAGTCCTCAGTTTATTAAAATGTGCCTTTCAAAAGTTTGAAGTCTTTATTCAACCCAACTAATATTTCAAATGAGACCATGTTGTGATCACTGTTACCCAAATGTTCCCGGACTTGAATATTTATTATTACTTCTTTATTGTTTGATATTACCAAATCCAGTGTTGCCCCACTCCTCAATAATTTGGGTCATGTAATTGTGTTTAAGCAACCTCAAAACCGGTTTCCTTTCATTCTAAAGCTAATCTCATTGCCCCAGTTTATGTCTGGATAATTAAAATCACCCATTATGCAAACATGACCTGGTTTTGATGCCTTCTCCATTTGCAAAAGTATTTTGGCTTTCACTCTCTCGTAGATATTTGGTGGTTTATAGCAGGGGTGTGCAAGATTTTTGAGTGAGGCGCGGCGGTTGCAGAGGCAATTAAAAATGAAATGCCGGGGATCGCGTGAGGCTTCTGCAACTCCCCTTGCCTTGTCTCCGGCGACGCCTCATTTGATGCCGCGGGGTAACGTGACGTCACATGAACCTTCTGCGTGATTTGACGTCGGAGACATGGTAAGGAGGGGGGCACGAGCAGGGGGGTACTCCGCCGCCAGGACTACTCAGTGTTGGTCACCTTCACCACCTGTCAACTCACCTCGTTTCGCCATCTTTAAATGTCCTCGCATCTCCATAGTCACAGGGCACTGTGCTCCACTACAACTGCATTTGTGATCGCGACAGTGCGTGCACACCCCCAGGACACTCAGCATGGCCACCTGCAGCAAGAATACAGTTGTACATTTCCTGCGGGAAATGTAGTCCGAGTGGCATGCCACGCGAGGTACTAGGCGGCTAGGGAGATCCAGAGACATTTAAAGATAGCGAATGGCTGCCGCAGATTTGGTTGCAGCCAAACGTCCTATACAAACTATTAATTTACCACATTTGACATTACTTGGCCTAGAATCATGAAATTCCTTTAAAACCAAGTTAATATTTCAACCCGGGAGGTCTAAAAAAAGAACGCCCCCCCCCCAACAAACATGGCCTTCATGTAATTCGAGGCCCGCAACGGGTGGGATCCTCAACTTGATATGAAGTCCTGGATCCTCAATTGATTAAAGACCCATTTAAGTATTTCTTCTATCTGTTCTTTTCTTCTTAAAAAAATAAGTATTTTACCTTCTTTATTCTTCAACCATCGGATTTAACATTGACGACTTTCGCTCTTCTGTGAGGGCTCTGGCATTTTATACTGTACTACAAGGACCTTTGCAGAAGACGTGTCATAGGAACACATGGTACATCAACCAATCAGATGTACTTGCCTCCATTTCACAACACAGATTTCGCCAACCAAGCGATGTAATAATAAATGGAGGGTTAATCCACTGTTTTTGTAGCCACTAAGGTAGCCAAGGAGATAGGTAGTGTAGTTTTATTTGTATATTAATCCCTTTATAGCCCTTAGTGGTCAGCTAGTCATGGAAACCCATGACTAAATGACCACTTGGGTTACTAAAGGAGGTTAATATGTAGTAAAATATGTTGTACTTAATGTTTTAACACCTTTTCCATGTTGGTTTAGCGGTAATGTTTTAACACCTTTTCCATGTTGGTTTAGCGGTTGGCCTGGTTCCGAGAAATATGACTGCACTAAAAATGACTATATTTGTGGTATTTAGTTATTTTGGTGCAAGTCACGTAACTATATATATAAAAAAAAAAAAATATTTTGCCTATTATACCACATTTTTTGCAGATCACAGGACAAGGCCGGTTTGTTTTACTGTTCTTGCTTATATTTGTATACATATTTCACAATCTAGTGGTTACCGGAATATTTTAGTGACTTTAAAAATTATGGCTGTTCTGTCACCAGCCATACTAACATTTACGCATAAAAATCAGGTGTATGGAAAAATATTACAGATAGAATTTAGTCTTTGCTTTTAAAGCTTCATTTTAAGCAATATCTTACATGTGTATTTAAAAAAAAAAAAAATCAGTTCTGTATTATGAAAATACTTGTAGCATTTAATTTTTTTTTAAAAATAAACAATTTAAAGACATTTTTAATGTATTCTAAAGTAACAGGCATTTTTGTTCCTATAGCAACCATATACAAAAGTCACATCCTCTTCCCCTTCTGAAACAGTATCACCTTTTTGAGCCCTGCCCTCTCTAGCAGTTAACCAATTGAATCTAGTGCCTTCCTGGTCACATGATCTTCCTAACAGAACTTCGGCTGACAGTGCAGCAGAAGATTACCCAAGATAAAGGTAGTGAACCCACTGCTGAATTTCAGCGATCGATTACATGAGAACAGATCAGCCAACAACTTACTGTAGCTAATCACTTGTCAGTGTGTAGATTGTTTTGATGCACATATTGAATGAAAAACATATATATATATTTTTTTTTAAACGACAGCTTGAACTGCAGCTTTAAAATGCTAGTTTTTATTTTGAAGTAATAAGCTAAGCAAATTAACATAACTTACCGTTCCAAAGAATGGGTCTGCCATTCTTGCAATAACAGATTTAAAAAGTCAAAACAGCGCCTGTGAAACAAGATAAGGGAAAGGGGATCTGCAATGATATCCTTTATTGACGCAAGAACCTGAACATGTAATATTAATCCTGGTTTCCCTTGCAGTTGGCCAGTCAGTCATTTGTCCCTACAATGTACTTCAGCAAGTGTCTTTTCAGTGCTTTGTTTGTTAAAGGATGTTCAGCATGCCAATAAATCTCAATTTCATCTGCTTTGCTTTAAAATAGATGTTTCCATGCCTAACATTTTTTAAACAGAATATGACTGTTATAGAACTGAATATTTTAGTTGTAATACAGTTTAATGTCATAAATATTAATGAATTCGAGATTCTATTCAAATAAATGGTTACTGAATCTCAGTTCTCTAAATTAGTTTGTTCTGGCTTGAGGCATAACATGTACTGTATAAGCTACAATGCATTATATTGATGAACACTTGCTCTATACTTCATAAACAAATACAACTATGAATACAATAGCTATTATTTCTCCTAGATGGGGCAGTACAGAATGCTAGAAGCATAGAACCCAGGTCTAATGTTCTGTTGTCAAAATTTCAAGACAGTAAGAGATAAGCAGCACACTAGTTTTAATGTTATCTCAATGTTTCATGCCACTACTTTTGACAATATTACCATAGCAATGACAAATCAATAAAAATACATGATAAAATATAAGCAACCCCACAACACCAGACAGTTACTCACCTCCTTACGATCACTGATTTTGACGTGCAATTGCTTGTTATTAAAGGAATGAGCCTTGGCACATGGGTGTGCTACAATAAAAACAAATATTTAGATAATTATATATTACATAATTTTCAGACATCCATTAGTTTATTTTACAATGTTTACAATATGCAAACGGATGTTGATAACACCGCTATTATAATATATTAAAAGTTATAATATTCATCATCTCAGCTTTGAACATGTGTTTTCTGCTAACATCTGAGACACACACAGGTCACAATTTGTATGCTACGGCAGTCTGACGAAAAGCATTTCAGTTTTTAGACTACTTGGCCAAACAAAATATAGAAATGCTGCGGTTGTGTTCTGTTTCCAGGTCTCCAACCCTTTCTTTCTTCATTACTGGTTTACTACCTGTGGGTCAGAAGTAGTTAACTATGGCTCATATGCAAAATAAAAGAAAAACATATTCCACAACCTTCATAGTGGCAGAGAATACATTTAGATTATAGTTTAGCTTGATCCTGTAGTACGGTTCCTGAACCCGACATCATGGCCGGGAGTCCCCAAGCGCAGTTACGTCATATCACACCGTGATCCGATCTTAAAGGCCATTGACTTGAATGGCATTTAACGCATGATTAAGATGCAATACTGAACCTCCCCCTGTCTGTGGATCACATTGTGACATACTATTGCAGCATTTTCCAAATGTAATAGACACATGACAATAGGAGAGGGTGTGCAGGATATAATAGACTGTCCATTGAAAATTATATGGCGTAGACCAGGGGTGGGCAAATTACATTCCTCAAGGGCCACCAATAGGTCAGGTTTTCAGGATTAATAAAGTAGGAAAGTTATTTCAACTCTATCTTAATATTCATTAGTATATAAAGGATATGGCGGTGCATGGGGAATAATGGATATGTTTATCAAATGATCAAGAATGATCACAAAAAGGTTCCCACTAGTTTGCTCACAGCCTAAATAACATGGGCCGTATATAAGGGAATTAATTATTCCCAGCATACATGTAATGCAGAAACCAGGAGGGATAAAAATACAAAAATAATAAAATTTTATTAATTGCTTATAACTCTTCTAGATGAAAAAAATATGTATATATATATACACCAATAAAATAATTTAAAAACCACTGAAGTATGCCTGTTTTGTGAACCATGCATATAAATATATGCATATATATGTCCTTGTTATAATAAATGCATAATCTCGTATTCAAATACCCTATATTCTGTGACAAAAACATGTCACCGATATCAAAATATTGGCATCTACAAGTGGCTGGGGTAAGTATACATTTGTTCACAAGCAAGAACAAACCAGTATGTAGTCTGTAATTAAATGACCCTTCACAGTGGGTTGAGCGTGGTCTAATGGTCTGTTAAATATACACACACTTACTCCCTATAAATAGGGTGTATACATACAAATGATAGTATCATATATATAACAATTTCTTCAGACAGCTAAAGGTGTGTATTCTCGAACATTTGGGATCCATACAGAACGGCCAAGATACACCTGTGGCCAGGCATGTTAATGGCATCCATCATGGAGATTGCAAAATATTAGATTTTGCAGGTATTGAACAAGTAGCCCACGATACATTTGGGCAGATACACACTCTGAAGAAATTGTTATATATATATGATACTATCATTTGTATGTATATACCCTATTTATAGGGAGTAAGTGTGTGTATATTTAACAGACCATTAGACCACGCTCAACCCACTGTGAAGGGTCATTTAATTACAGACTACATACTGGTTTGTTCTTGCTCATATTGTGAACAAACGTATACTTACCCCATCCACTTGTAGATGCCAATATTTTGATATCGGTGACATATTTTTGTCACAGAATATAGGGTATTTGAATACGAGATTATGCGTTTATTATAACAAGGACATATATATGTATATATTTATATGCATGGTTCACAAAACAGGCATACTTCAGTGGTTTTTAAATTATTTTATTGGTGTATATATATACATATTTTTTTCATCTAGAAGAGTTATAAGCAATTAATAACATTTTATTATTTTTGTATTTTTATCCCTCCTGGTTTCTGCATTACATGTATGCTGGGACGAATTAATTCCCTTATATACTGCCCATGTTATTTAGGCTGTGTGCAAACTAGTGGGAACCTTTTTGTGATCATTCTTGATCATTTGATAAACAGGTTTTCAGGATCCCTGCTTCAGCACAGGTGGCTTAGTCGAAAAGACTGCGCCACCTATACTGAATCAGCGATATCCTGACCTGATGGTGCCCCTTGAGGACTGGAGCTGTCCACCCCTGCTGTATACAATCAATCAATGTAAAACTGTATGGCCGTATTTCTCAACCTGGGTACCACGGGTGTGACGCAACCGTCTGCCAAGGGTGCCACGGCTACATTGGAAAAAACTTAGCTCGCTGCTCAGCGATCCCCTCTCACGCTGTCAGGAGACGTGAAGACTGCGCTTTGCCTCTTATCAGCCCAGCACAGAGGAGAGCGATAGACCTCTTCCTCTCTAGACCACGCAGGAGGCTCCTGCTGTGCAGCTGACATTTTGAGGCATGTTGGAAGGTGTGAGGAAGGAGGGAAGGGTGAGGGCTAAGTGTGTCCAGTAGAGAGTGATGGCTTTGGATGTGGTGTAAGGGAAGGGTGGTAAATTCCGTGTTTATGAATAAGACAGAGGGTCAGTGCTGTGTGAGAAGGGGGAATAAATGTGGAGTGTGTGTTGAGTAAAAGGTTAAGTATGTTGTGTGAAGGTGAATGTGGAGGGTGTAAAAAGGTGCGTTGGTCGTTTGCTTGTGTAAAGGAGGGTGAGTGTGTATGCGGGTAAGCGAGGAGGAATGTGTGAAGTCTGAAGAGCAGGGCTGCCCCTGATCAAAAAAGGTTGAAAACCACTGCTATATACAGGCATACCCCGGTTTAAGGACACTCACTTTAAGTAGACTCGCGAGTAAGGACATATCGCTCAATAGGCAAACGGCAGATCACGCTTGCGCCTGTCAGCACGTCCTGAACAGCAATACTGTCTCCCTACCTGTACCAAAGCTGTGCGCAAGCGGGGAGACTATAGAGGCTGTTACATATGCGTTATTTACATCAGTTATGCACGTATATGACGATTGCAGTACAGTACATGCATCAATAAGTGGAAAAAGGTAGTGCTTCACTTTAAGTACATTTTCGCTTTACATACATGCTCCGGTCCCATTGCGTATGTTAATGCGGGGTATGCCTGTAGTATGCTATTTTGGGAAGTTAACATCTCGCCTCAGCACACATTTTCCTCTGTGGGTAATATTTACTAAAGTCTCCTGAACAGTGCGTCAAAAAGCTGCACCAGATCAACCCAACTGCTTTTAATGACATTCCTATTGTTTTATAAATATGGTATGGTTTTTGGTATTGACCCTATGAGTTTACTTACTCGAATGATGATTCGTATCGCCGAACACCCAGAGGATGCCATGATTTTGGCGCTGTTTGGAACCAAATTAAAAAGGGTAGGCACAATGGATTCAGCTCCATGGTCAAACTTGTTACCCAAAACAGTTGAAAGATGGCTGTTGGGAAACACAATTGGTTTAGGACAAGCACTGAAAGTACCTGGAGTGTTTTTTCTCTTTATAAAAACAATATACACTCCATTTAAGACCAAAATGTACTGGGTATCCAATAAACAATCCTGCCACAAATGGCATCAGTCATGACAAACGACATAGGAGGCGAGCCTGGTCTCTTAGACATTACGAGATGAGCTACATAATGCATCCCAAGCTCTGTTCTCTTACATTTCCTTATCGCGGACCACTTCAATATTACCCTTTGTTTGCAGGACACCTATTTCTACACTTAGGCATATTTGATAACATACTGGGCCTGCATCATAAAATCTGCCTTTAGTAGTGATAGAGAATGCACAGAATGCAGGAGAGAGCTGCCCCACATTTTTGACCGGCTTTTTGTTGTCATGATTACATAAAACCTATTTTTGACACGAATAATGTCTAAACAGCTCTTTAATACGATTAATGAAAACATTGAATCAGGGATTAAAGTTAAATGTTAACTATGAATGTGCAAATTTTGCCTCTTTTTTTCTTCTAATGCAGACCCCAACTCATATGAGAAAAAATAACGTTTACATTTAATTTAAACTACCTTAATGTGTTTGTACATTAGAACTACTTAATAGTTGTTTTTGTTTTATTTTGATATCTTGATGAATTGTAACTGTGATATGGTATCTAACTTCACATTAACTTTCTTTTTTAATTTACTCCAATGTGCAGTGCGGTGATTCGCTTTACCAACTTCACGAAGGCAAAATAATAGATATATACTCACGCCACTGTAATGCAACCTTCTCGCACCACTTGTGAACGGAGATCCTTAACGGAGAGTTTAAAGCTGCCATCCAACAAACGCAAATGTTGGAAAAAGCAGTCATAATCAGCGGCTCCTGCGACGAGCAAAGATCGAATTTTCTTAACCTTAAATATAAATGAGTGACAATGCCAGTAATGAGCATGGGGTATTTCGAGAGATTTGTGAAAACGTTCCAATAAAATTGCACAATAGATATCATACTGCATTGGCTCGCTGATCCCAATCATGTTTGTCGTCTGAGAGGATTTCTCTGATTTTGTTCAAAGTTTCCTCAAGTTCCCGACTGGAGTAAATCTATGAATAAAAAGAAATGATATGATATATGTTGTTACATGTTCACCATTGCCACTACAGTATATGTCAATTTGTTATATTTCTTTGAGGGGTTCAAATGGGGGTTTAGAGTCTACTATGTTAACAAATGGAGAGCCATCCACCAGAGTAGTTTACGTTAGACCACTGTGGAACACAAAGATATAAGAATGGATGGCGAATCTAGAAAATAATTTGCTTGGCACTCAACAAGTGTTCTCGAGACTCCTGTAGGCTAATGCTCAGGACGTGTGACCAGACAGTGTAATTAGACACCCCTAAGCGTCATGCTACCACTGGACTCACTGTGCAACATGCTTTACAGCTTTGTCTCAGATGCCAGCAGCTAAAAGGATCAGGATTGCTACCGACATCACTGCTGCCGTGCTCTCCACATAATGCAAGAAGTTCCTGTGTACTGTAGTTAGTATTTGCAGTTCTGGTTCTTGCCATCAGACGTATACTTAACGGTCACTCAAAGTCTTTATTATAAATATTTTTTTTTATGGCGCTCAAGAAAAAAAAAAGTTTGCCATCCCTGCTTTAGGGAAGTGGGTACACAATACACAGTAGGCTACTGTATACAGCAGTCATTGTCTGCTATCCTTGCCTGACGAGATCGTTATGTATCAGATAGAGTTGGGAAAAATACTGCTACGATAATAACATTTTGATAATAAGAAATGATAGGCTAATATTGAGCCATGGGAGTCTGACATTTTATGAATAACTGGCGATTTGCAGTTAAAGATGCAGCAACATTAACACTGAGCTGCAAGTGTAAACAGGACGGCAGCACCTCCCCATGCCTCCTTCCCCAACACGAGCAGCACCACTCTCTTACACGGAGAACAAGGGGAATAGGTGATTAAGAACAGCGCAACTCTGTTTTACCCATTCCCCTCCTTACCCCCAACTCTGATGTCCAGGGATAGGAGGAAGTAAGGTTATAGCTACCAACCCCTTTGAGTTAGGACCCGGAGAAGACAGGAATATATATTGTGGAATAAACTGTGAAGTAATCAATCCCATCCTCAGTAGGCTCTATGTCAGGTGTAATAATACTTTTCAGACGGACTAAAAATGAAAACAGTCAGGAACCCATTACTTTGAAGCTGAAAAACTAAAGGTTGAAACAAAGATTAACTGCTCTGAGGGAATGTATATACCAGATATAATGTAGAGCAGAACTCGGCTGGAGAACAGTAGAAACAACAAGCCAAAGACCTAAACAAGGCGCCTGACTTTTTCCTAAAGGAACAGAAAACAATATATAGTACAAATGCTGTGCTGGTCACTGTTGGTAAGGGGGTCAAGGGTTGAACGTCACATACTGTAACTCTGAATTTAACTTGTTAAATTGGTATCTGTATGTTTATTAGGTTATAACTAGGTAATTTGATACATTTAAGGGAAAAAAACAAATAATAGTATTTAAAAAAACAAACAAAATTCATAAAAGGTTTGTGAAAAACCATTTACAATTGTCTTTTGCAGGGACGCTGTCTTTGCAATAGTTATGAAAGAAGTTGTTTTGTAATACATTACAGACACTTGCAAATAATTTACTTGTAAGTGTTAAATTGTATTTTTGTAAGTATGGTATCCTAAAAAACTGATCTGTGGAAGTGTCTGACAATAGTTGTGGAAACACTCTACAGATCTAGAGCATGGGCAAAATTATTGCCACCACATGTTATTTACTGCGTCTGTTTGATAGTACAGTAATGAAGAAAACAAAGTGACAGTTTTAATAAAGATGTACCTGTACAGAGGGGACATCTACAAAAGCCTTCACAAAGTCTTCCTCATCAAGTGCTCCTGCACCTCCTTCCTTCATTGCACCTTGAGAAAAAGAAAGATGTTAGTGCATGTTAATGTATAAAAATAGGGAATAGTAATTTGGCAATAATTTGAGATAGCCCACTCCACTTAAATGGGAGATATGATGAAACATTAGCATTCCTTCAAGACAAACCCGTTTTTTTTATAACATTGTATTTATACACAGTGATTAACAACTATTTATTCACATACTGTGTATTCTTCAGATGAAATAAGCCATTGTTGTCCATGTCAAGACTACCAATTTCCCAGATATTATGATTTTAAAATATCCTGGTTAAGCATTTTTGTTAGTATTGTAAAAAAAAAAAAAAACCTAGAACGAGGGCGGTGCTATTAAACAAGTTATTAAATGTTTAGGCAAATTTCATAGGTGACCGGCTTGAAAAATCAGGGTCTTGGTGCAAACTGAGTGTGGGGCTTCATATGGTCCCCGGTGCCCTACCTGTGCGGTGGTTGTGGCGGGTCACACTCCATAGGTGGGGTCACTGGGGGAGAGTGCAGTTGCACCGATGGCACCGCCATCAAGCCGGCCTTGCGTTAACAATCCCCAGAGAACGCCTTAACAAATATTGAGGCACAAAGATGCAATTGAAGTTCTTCTTCTAAGGGCTCGAGCACACTTGTGGCTTCGCGACGCTGCTTGCCTCCGTCTGCTGGGCGATGTGTGATCATCCCCAGCAGACAGAATGATCCGACACACCATGCCCCCACGTGATGCGCTCAGCCTTCTACCCTGAGGGAGCAGGAAGCCGGGGAGTGTGGGCAGCGGGGACCGGGGTGTGAGCAGCGGGGACCGGGGGTGTGAGCAAGTGGTGACACCTCTATTAGAGATCTTTATTGTATTATTGCAGCTCTGAGCATTAAGTCTCCTCCCTCATGTCCACATCTCATTTCCATGTTATCAGTTCACAGTTACCCTTGCTCACACCGGTGAGAAACACATACAAAGTCTCAGAAAGTTAAACTTTGACCCTTTTTGAGAGACATTGCAATCAGTGATTTTTCTAGTGTTTCTGTTATTGCTTTAATCATTTGCTGTAGTCCCGTCCCCGTCCCAATTTCAGCAGCCAATCAATGAAAACGTCTGGACATTGATTGGCTGCTGAAACGGACGTCATGCTGCTGCAGCCTGGAATCACAGTTTTGAAAGACTCCAGCTACAGCAGTGGCGACGACGCCGTGCTTCGCAGCCAATGGTAGTTTCCACGATGAACACTACTGCACCGACACACTTTATTCGAGCAAATACCCAGTATGTACCTGGCAGATACCTGGAATGCGCCGCTCCTCACCTCTGACAAGCCCCGTTGTGTTTGCCTTCCCAGCCTGGGTTCATGCCTGGCTGACGGGCGGCTAATCTGTTAAATGATAATGATTAGGATTTAATAGGCTGCAATGCTTCGCGTGTCTACCAGATGGCATAAATTCATGAATTGTAATGCAGTATATATATATATACTGTGCAGTATTGCAGCCAGCGGGAATAAAATGCTTCAATCCCTGCTTGGAAAATACCTCAATGCACTCGGGCAGAAAACAGTCACAAACCTCAATACACCCGGGTATACCCGAATTCGTGGGACTAGCCGAGCTCGAATAAAGTGTGTCGCCAGTGTACCATTGGCCGCCAGGGGTCGGTGACGACAGCACACGAACGTCGTGTAACATGCAAAGATCAACAGTACCCAAGTGGGTCCTGTGGTTTGAAGAAAATATACTGTGTTTATACATAAATAGCAAATCTAAAATAGTTCAGAGACATATATAGTCAACACTATTAAAAAAAAAAAAAGTGCAAGAGTTCCTTTACTGAGGTGATCTATGGCTGGGGTGTAGGGAAGACCCTCAACTTCTATTGATGGTCAGGTGAAGCCGTTAGACAGACAGAGATATCCGATGACAACAACTCACTGTCTCAAAGACTATGGTATTTCTTCTTAGGCTTAGAGTTCACCTATCCTTCCCACTACTCTAAAAGCCAGCCTTCTTCTGAATACCCAAGTTATTCCACAGGAGATATGTAAGATGTTTTGTACCTGCTATGTTAAATAGAACTAGCTTCCTTGCTGTCCTGACTCCAGTAATGATGAATATCAGTTTTCCATCTGACCGTTTCCCCTTTTATTACTATGTTGCCCTCAGTTGAAAACAGAGCAAAATCACTTGGGATGTTCCACCTGCCTGGGTTTCTGGTTAATCCCCTCCCCCCCCCCTTTCCAAATTTAAACACACCTTTCCTATGGTACACTCACAAAACCTAATTACACATTTATATAAGGCACAATGTATCTTTCACAAAAATCCATTCTTATTCCGCATATAAGAGTGATAAACCTCTTGTGGCGCTGAGGAAAGGAATGGCCTGTGAAATTCAATTGGACTGTAGATAATGTCCTGCTCCTCTGCTGACGTCACCGCTAGTGTCCACTGCTACGGTGTCCCTGCTACGCCCAAATTGTCCAACGCGTTTCGAAACTCCTAATTGTGGGGTTCTTCGGCAGGGAAGTTCCTGTGTACTACTGTAACTACCCATGCCCTCCATTTTGAACTTTGTCCCATACCCCTGAGAAAGCCCTTTTTGGAATTTGAAAGGGGCAATCTGTTGCCCATAAAAATATCTGTTGGCAAAACTCAATGAAGAGCATGGTGCCTTATGCATAAACCCAAAGCCATCATTCTTATAGAAACATTGTGTCATTTGGTGGGGGTGTTTTACTCTGTAGCAAAACTGTCAATCTCACAGCTGATTTATGTCAGGGGCTGGATTTATGTGGTTTGCATGGGAAGAAAGAATATTTAAATCTGTTGAGATCTGAATTTCATAATCTTTGCCCAGAGGTGGATTTAGGACTAAATCTGTGAGACCTCCATCTTCAGTACTAGTGGCCTCTCTGGGGAAAATCGATGGTATTTGGTAATGCATAGGATGATCTTTCCATGTTTATCCTTTTTATTTTGAGAAACTGTTCTGCATTTTATTGTAATTGTATGTTCCTTGTAATCTTTTTTCAGTAGCCCAAGCACTGTGTGTGTGTGTGTGTGTGTGTGTGTGTGTGTGTGTGTGTGTGTGTGTGTGTGTGTGTGTGTGTGTGTGTGTGTGTGTGTGTGTGTGTGTGTGTGTGTGTGTGTGTACACACACACACGTGTGAAAAAGAAAGTACACCCTCTTTGAATTCTATGGTTTTACATCTGGACATAACAATCTGTTCCTTAGCAGATCTTAAGATTACGTAACTACAACCTCAGATGAACAACAACACATGACATATTACACCGTGTCATGATTTATTTAACAAAAATAAAGCCAAAATGGAGAAGCCATGTGTGAAAAACTAAGTATACCTTATGATTCAAAAGCTTGTAGAACCACCTTTAGCAGCAATAACTTGAAGTAATCGTTTTCTGTATGACTTTATTATCAATCTCACACATCGTTGTGGAGGAATTTTGTCCCACTCTTCTTTACAACGTTGCCTCAGTTCATTCAGGTTTGTGGGCATTTGTTTATGCACAGCTCTCTTAAGGTCCAGCCACAGCATTTTAACCGGGTTGAGGTCTGGACTTTGACTGGGCCATTGTAATATCTGGATTCTTTTCTTTTTCAGCCATTCTGTTGTAAATTTGCTGGTATGCTTGGGATCATTGTCCTGTTGCATGACCCAATTTCGTCCAAGCTTTAGCTGTCGGACAGATGGCCTCACATTTGACTCTAGAATACTTTGGTATACAGAGGAGTTCATGGTCGACTCAATGACTGCAAGGTTCCCAGGTCCTGTGGCTGCCAAACAGGCCCAAATAATCACCCCTCCACCACCGTGCTTGACAGTTGGTATGAGGTGTTTGTGCTGATATGCTGTGTTTGGTTTTCGCCAAACGTCGCACTGTGCATTATGGCCAAACATCTCCACTTTGGTCTCGACTGTCCAAAGGACATTGTTCCAGAAGTCTTGTGGTTTGTTCAGATGCAACTTTGCAAACCTAAGCCATGCTGCCATGTTCTTTTTAGAGAGAAATAGGCTTTCTCCTGGCAACCCTTACAAACAAACCATACTTGTTCAGTCTTTTTCTAAATGTACTGTCATGAACTTTAACATTTAACATGCTAACTCAGACCTGTAGAGTCTGAGACTCTTGGGTTTTTTGCAATTTCTCTGAGCATTGCACGGTCTGACCTTGGGGTAAATTTGCTGGGACGTCCACTCCTGGGAAGATTTGCAACTGTCTTGAATAATCTTTCTCACTGATGGACTTTAAATTGTTTGGAAATGGCCTTATAACCCTTCCCTAATTTTTAGACCTGCTAAGATTTTTCACACGACTGTATGTGTATATATATATATATATATAAATATATAAATATATTTGAAAAAGATTTCACAGGCACTCCAATATAGTATCCTGAATGGGCTGGTGCATATCCCATAAAGATAACAAAAACATACATTACCAGAAACTGGCAAAAAGGAGACAGCACTCAGGCAGGTAAATTCAGTAAGAGTATTACTTTTGCCCGATGACTCTCACACTGTAGCCTGTATTTGCCTATGGCGGGCATTTGAGCTCCTGCAGCACTTTGGAAGGAATCCTGGAGCAGAGGCGTAGGAGATTGAATGATGATATGAACTTTGACTTTTATTTGGAACATTTTCCCACCTTGTATACTCCTTATTACCCACTATTCTGCATTCAGATTTATCATGATCATACTGGGAGCAGGATTTCCGTTCCTCAGCTGCATTCCTTAACTCCACTCTTCCGCTCCATTTGGTTACATGTGTAGTACTATCAGCACATGGTTTTTGGGGAGTTTTGTGTAACTGTGTGATACAGTATGACTCTTTATTTCGCCTATCCTTCATGGTCTGGTTTTCATTACCTGAAGCAAATAGTTTTCCTGCACCTTCCATTAGGGATTGTGTTTTGATTTGTGTCTCATACTCCATGTGCGGTTAGATTGCTTTATGTGGTTAATTTTACCTTCCATGTTCTGTCTTTTGTGTTAGTACTTACACTCAGGTTGCTCTCATTTTGAGCATGTCTTCATTTTTGAGGCAATATTGAGGTATGCCTTTGGTTCCATCTTTTCACCTCATTACCATTTACCCCTCCTGTGGCTTTTTAGGGGACCGGCCGGTCATTACTCTATGCGGGATCTTTTGATTCCCGCTGCGAGTATTAGGATCCTCTCTCCCCTTTACCGTTTTACAACTAGGATTGCCATTGTTTTGGGGTTATTACACATTTTGTGACAGTGATAGGTGTTTTTGACTGTTATCCCCGTTTGTTTTTATATGTATGTTATTATTTTTCTTTGTTTCAATTGCTATCTTTATCCATTATCAATAAACTTTTTTGCTACTATACTTTCATGTGATCAGAGTGCTTGTTTTGGGATTTCTTTGTCTTTTTTGGGTTTCAATATATTTTTTTCCCATAGCACCGCCTTTTACCGTTATTTTGGTATATTTGTGGCTTTTTGATCATATTCACATTATATTGATTTTTGATGCGGTTATCTGTGTGTGTGTGTGTGTATATATATCCCTGAAAACAGTTTAGCTATTGAAACGCGTAGGGCCAGGTGTGCTGTGGATTCCTGCAGCTTTGATTTATGAGTTCTGCCTGACAATCTCCTGCTTGCCATCTCCGTGCACGGCGTGACGTCATCTGTTCGTTCCGCCGCAAACATTGTCCCCGGTGGGAACCTAAACTATCTGGAGGTGTGTTCCCGGGGAAAGAATACTGTGAGGAGCCTGATGACGTGAGTTCCTGCTGGCAGAGATACACGAGGGCTGTACTGGATGCAGTGGTGTCACGGAGCAGAGTAGCAGAGCAGCAGCGCTTACAGATCCTTTGGAGCATGAGTATTACTCATACAATGCTTTTTTATCTTTTATGTTTGTGAGTTCATTTTATGAGCCTTTTATTGGGAATTAAACCATTTTTTGCACAGTAATGCACTAGGATTGGGCGCTTTTTTCTTCTATTTTCGATGCAGGTCGAGAGGGAGGTCGTTGTGCCCTTTAAAGAAGCAGCCTTTTTCCTGTCAGTGCTTTTCTGTTTCTTGCATTTTTTGGACTTCCTTTGGACTTCAAAGGATTGGTGACAAAAGTTTGTTATTGGGTCCACAGCACATCTTTTTATAACTATATATGCATTTGGTGAACGTATTGATTGCACAGTTAAATATTATTATTGTCATTTAGGTTTTTTATATATTTATACATTTTCTGATCATTTATTATTATACTATTGCTGTCACACCATACCCAAGCGCAGTCCTTTTCTGTATATATATATATATATATATATATATATATATATATATATATATATATATATATATATATATATATATATATATATATATATAGTGACAGAGTCACTGACTCAGTAGGCTGTGACAGGGAATGGAGAGATGCTGCAGCCAGATCACTGAGTGTTAATCTCCTCAGACAGAGAAAGCACAGCTGCAGCCTAATTAAACAGGGGCTGAACTATCAGTGAAACAAGTGCTTTAAAAAGCAGGAAGTTGCTCACACAAGGTGAGCTTGTTTTTCCACAGGAAGGTGGAGAGAACTCTCCCGGCTTGGAAGCCGTAGCAGCTGCTGCTGCTCTGGTCCCCAGTCCTGCGAGGAGCTTTGCTGCTGGGACCAGCTGGGACCCCAACCCAGGATAAAGATAAACATTGCTGCGAGGCTGGACACAGCCTGCTCCCCGGAACCGTGTTCCTGTTTGCTGTTTGGAGCTAAAACAGATAAGACTTTATTCTTATTATGCTTATTGGTTATCGTTTGTGTAGCATGTTTTGGGCATGACCAGATTAGCTGGCTGTCCTGTTAGTAAGGGCTCAAGAAGTGAGTTAGTGTCCCTAACGGGACTAGGCTTTAATTTGCAAGAAAGTAGTTTCTTAAAGGGACAGTGCACCCGTACTTATTTTGGTTGTGGCTAATAAACCACTAGTGTTTAAAGTTTCCCATCGTGTCAAGCGTCTTACTGACCCGCCGGGAGGCCGTCTTGCCACAATATATATATATATATATATAACTATGACTTGAACATCTTTCAATCAAAAATAAATTATTTCATTTGGCTCGGAAAAAAGCCAAGATCAGACAAATCTATTTTGCAAAAACCCACAGTCTAGCCATCACCAACTTAACATTATAAATAGCAGCAGCTACCTAGCAGCAGATAGCAGCTCTCCTTGATTGGCATACATCTACCGACCCTAAACGCTGGGTAGAAATTTAACGTAAATTACCACCTTTCCTTTCCTCTTGTCAATTTACTTTGGGTACCCAAATCTGTACGTCCCAGGGAAGCCTGCAATATTCCTTCAATTTAATGCTTCCTTTCTATTGGGACAAATGGGCTAATAGGATGAGGCCGACAGTCTCCCTCCCCGCTTCAACAATTATTTTTTTTAACCCAAACTTTCTGGCTGGAAACAACACTATGAGTTTCTCTAGCTGGTGAAATATAGGTATAGCTATTGATATAGTTATACCCATTTATTTTGAATCAAGAACATTACAATCTTTTGCGAACATACAAACAAAATATGGTCTTTCCAACTCAGAACGATATACTGTAGGTTTCTCCAGGTAAGATATTTTATGCTTTACTTGGGTCTTCCAGGGGGGAAACTAAACAAACCTACTAGGTTTGAACAACTGTCTGGACTCTTCTTATATAAAAGGCTTAATTTCCACTGTGAATATCCTCCACCAGGGCAGTATCCAGACACTAAAACTTTCATATATGTTAAATTGGGAGAAGGCATTGAATGACTTTCACTTGAGGAATTGTAAACGATATCTACCAATATCTCTAGGAACTCAATTTGTACAAATATAAAAGAAAATGGATACAAAATTATTTTCAGATGGTATATAGTTCCTACGAGACTCCACAAAATGTTTTCACATTTTTCCAATAGATGACTCGAGGGGATGTGGGGAGATGGGACAATGTTCCAAAATCTCCAACACACTGTCTTGAACCTTTGACACTTAAATCTGTAACCGTGTCACAGGAGACCAGGCCATTTACACCTTTTCACCAGGATCATACATTGAGCAAAACAAGTTAATGAAATAAATTGTAAACTTATTCACAGGAAAAGGCAAACACGCAATGATACAAAAACTACATAAGAAAAGATACACTAACTTGGGAACTGGAGTACACACTATACTCTTCTAGGTGCAGGGGATTCTACCTAAGGATTTGCCCCAAACACTGAGATTTAGCCTGCCAAGTCCTGGAACTGAAATCAGCCTGCAGTTCCAGACACCACCCTTCCCCCCTCTCCAGTGGTCTAGAAGTTACTTGTTGGACACACTGCTTAGAATCTTGGAGAACTCAAAATCTGATGGGTGCAGAGGTTTATACTACCTCTTAGTTCCAATCACAGAACACTACCCCTATCAAAAGCGTGAGAACCTTCTCTGCAGCCAATCAGAGCAGGGCTCATCTGGCTGATGATGTCAGAGAAAGTTGCATGGCTATCTGCAGGGAAGGCTCTGCAGAGTCTGAAAGAACCCAAATGGCCGTGGAGGCCTTTTCCTCTGCCCCTCCTTGCTACGAAATGGCCAGACACCTCTTGACATCCTAGATTCCCTTTGAGGACAGATGGCTAGGCAGACGTCATGTCTCCTATGCAAATGCTTAGGCTGACTGCATGGATTTTTATACATACAGTACAACACCCTCTGAACCATACTTTAATAAAGTATAAACCTTGGGGAACCTTATATACGTGTGGGAAATTAGTTGGAATATCTGGGCTCGAAAACCAGGAGTCTGGGGGGCACGGTGCAGCCTCAATGTAATTCACCCAGAGAACCCACAAATAGTGCCTGCACGCCAGGGAGAATCAGGGAACTACCAGTAGCTGCCCGCCCCCCCCCCCCAAACTCCTGCAAACAAAAGGAATAAATTTGTGTCCCAATATCCCACCTAATACTTACACTCCCAAAATCTGGTGTTTCTACAACGCAGGGACCCAAAATCCCCTAAACAGGTCATGTTATTCTACACTTTACATGGGACATCCATAGCTCACAAACCCAATACAGGTTCTGGGACACCATGGCACTAACTGAGATAACCCTATGTTATCTAGGGATCCCCGCAGCTACAGGAACACTTCATCCCTGTGCCTCATTTTACTGTGCAAAAAGCATATTTGTACTTAACACCCTTTGCTAATAAAATACACACTTCAATAACAAAAGTCTTTTTTTGTATGGGAAATAGAATAAAAGCTGCATTTTATATTTTCGCAAGCCATATTCCACACACTACAGGCATACCCCGCATTAACATACGCAATGGAACCGGAGCATGTATGTAAAGCGAAAATGTACTTAAAGTGAAGCACTACCTTTCTCCCAATTATCGATACATGTACTGTACTGCAATCGTCATATACGTGCATAACTGATGTAAATAACGCGTGTGTAACAGGCTGTATAGTCTCACCGCTTGCACACAGCTTTGGTACAGGTATGGAGCCGGTATTTCTGTTCAGGACATGGGGACAGGCGCATGCGTGAGCTGTCGTTTGCCTATTGAGCAATATGTACTTACTCGCGAGTGTACTTAAAGTGAGTGTCCTTAAACCGGGGTATGCCTGTATTGCATAGACTTAGTACGGATTCCAAGAATCCCCTCAGAACCTTATATGTATGGTTGGAGCTCCTCAGAACCCTTATATAGGTTCTGGATGACCTGGGCATTTACTAGGTATCCCTATTAAACTAGGGACCCCTTGACTGTTTCAGGGACACCTCACCTCCCTATGCCCCTTTTACCTTTATGGTCTGTGCTGAAGCAGTGAACCCCTAGTGGCGAGTCGCAAAAGCGTTTTCAATGGGAGTTATTGACGGAACCATGTGCCTACATGTATCCAGGAATCACTCATGATTCCCGGGTACATTTTTGGGGTATCCAGCAACTCTGGACCCTGGCTACCTAGGCACATTCAGACAACACTTTCTATGCAACACCCCCCTGAACCTCATACCACAGCAATCTCTGCTTGCTGGCACTCTTGGAAGGTAAAAACACAAAATACTTTATTACTGCATAATTATACATGATGCAAAAACAGTTACTAGGCTCAAGAGCTGACACTCTATAAACCCAACACACGGATAAGGGGTAACCAAACAGGCTTAAACCTTTATTTGATAGCCTGGCAACCCCCTACCGTCACAAACCGGAATTGAGATACCAAGGGATAAGTTTATTGCACTTTTGCATAAGAAATTCCAGGGCATCCCCAAACCGTCCCAGATGATACATCTCTCATATACTGTCCACTACTAGATGTGTAATTGCAAAACATTGGAAACTGGATGCCCCCCCCCCCCTTTCATATAATTCTTCATAAATTGCCAGAGGTTAATTTGATGGAACGGCTCACTAGCCTACTAAATGGAACCACAACCCCCACCAGAGGGGAGAGAGAGACAGCGGGCACGGCTGTGCAACAAAGTAGCCAAGGCTGGACTGTGCTACAAAAAAAGCTTTATTAAAATCCATGACCAAATAAAGCTTTTTTTGTAGCACAGTCCAGCCTTGGCTACTTTGTTGCACAGCCGTGCCCGCTGTCTCTCTCTCCCCTCCGGTGGGGGTTGTTTTTCCAGCATTATCACACAGCCTGGAGCACGCAGGTCCGGGCGGATCCAAGACATCAGTGAGTAATTCATTACTTTATTGCAATGTTGGAGCTTCCCCAAGTGAACTGGTTCATATAGTAGCGGGACTCATGCATGGGGTCTGGGTGGGTTCTAGGACTTCCCCCAGACAACCCTTCTCAGTCATCGTCAGACCACTTCCCAACTAGTGGTTAATCAATAATAAACTCCACTGTTTTATGCTCCTGTCATCCGGATGTAGCAACTGAAAACAATAATTTATCCATGTGGAATTGTATGCTCTGTAGCACTAGTCAATTGAGGGGATCGTGTGCCTCAATGTTCCTTTAAAATACTAAATGGAGCCTTTGATAAATTCTGTAATGTGTGCCTTCATAACATGTAATACTGTATATTTAATATTCACCGGGGAGTTCTAGCTGTTTGTTTTCTTTATGTAAAGTTCAATACACGGGGAATGAAACACAAAAGCGCACCGAGGGTCAAGATTTAATTAAAACATGTTAGTAGTAGTAACAGTAAAAACTTACATATAAGGTTAGGTACATCCAGCATTAAGGTGCAGAGGAAACAGTCCTGGTGGTGTCCTGGGCATAAAGAGATGGTGCAGAGGCTTACAAGGTAGACCCGCGCGCTGGGGCTGCCTGGCTCAGCACCACGTTGTTCTTACTTCCGGGTTGCAGCTTCTCGCAGGACCCGTGAATAGTAGCCCGCATCAAACGCCGGTTCCCCAGAGAAACTCACTCCGGCATGCCGAAGGGTCTCTGGTTGTTGATGGGACAGCTGGGGGTAGGTACACCAGTGGGCTGACTTCTAGCTGCACCGTAGGGCTTTCGCAACGCGTTTCACACAGTGTTGTGCTTCATCAGGCAATATTTTGGACACCTACGTGGGGGCCTTTTAAACAGTAATACTGGGTTCCCGATAGGGTAGAGAATTAGCCAATAGGAGTACATGCATATTAAATGCAATGTACTGACGAGGCTTTAAAGGTATTATGAATGCAAACAATATGCACTGAACCTTTTACTAATAAAAACAAAATAAATCTCATTAGCAATATATTAATAATTAAATAAAAAACTGCAAAAAGCCACCCATGTAGGTAATAACCCATAATTGATCATGTAAAGGTATTACAAGATCACACTTGAATCACAATGGTACATGCAATAAATACATAAGAACACATTGTAAAAAGGGGATAGAAAGGAAGGGAAAGGGGTGAAAGGTCTGAGATGGTAGAATGAAACAGATGAATAAGAGGGGAGAAGGAAAGATAATGTGAGAAGAAAAAAGAAGGGGGGAAAGGGAGAGCAAAGTGGGGTGAACTAGCAGGGGAAAAGGGTTGAGAAAAATGAGAGGAGGAAAAGAGGGAAAGGGAGGGGGAGAGAGAAAAGAGAGAGAAGTGGGGAGAGGGAAAGAATGGGGTAAGGGAAAGGTAGAAGGGAAACAAGGAAGAAAAAGAGAGAAAAGAAAAAGGGGGGAAGGGGAGGAAGGAGTGAGAGGGGGGGGGGGTGAAGTTCCAGGGGTATAACAATTAAAAACTAAAAATGGATCTCAATAATTATAAGAATGGATAAAAAAAATCTCGTTAATCTTAATGCAGCAACTAATATCCGTTTATCTCAAAAAGGGTGTCAGTTCAATATAATCATTGAGACCTCCTGGGTATTTGGACTGGAGGGTAAAGATCCAAAATTGCTCGCGTTTGGCAAGTTGTAGATCTCTATCTCCTGCCCTCACGTTGCTCTTTATTATCTCAATACCCATATATTGTACACCCACTGTACTACAGTTGTGTACTTCTTTAAAATGAGTCAAAAGATGAGTTAGAGGTTTGGAGGTCCCTTCTAGTTTAGGGATATTAATTATGTTGCGTAAATGCTCCATAATGCGTATTTTCAAATTTCGCTTAGTCCTGCCCACGTACTGCAGTCCGCAGCTACACTGCAGTATGTACACCACTTACGTGGACAGACAATCAATAAAACTCGAAATTTTGAAATTGGTCCCTGTAACGTGGGATTTAAAGGTCTTACAAGTTAGCATTTTTGGGCAAATCTAGGGGCAAGGAAGATTGGTACTGCTATGGGGACCCGCTTTGCACTTTCCTTCGCCAATCTTTACATGGGATGGTGGGAGTCGATGCATATATGGGGTATCACTGTATCTCCTCCTCAGTTAAAACTCTGGAGGAGATACATTGATGATATACTAGTTGTCTGGGATGGCGATGAGACGTCATTTAAAAACTTCGTTGATAGGATTAATAACAATAATTTTAATCTCACCTTCACTAGTAATGTCCAGAAGGACAAAACTACCTTCTTGGATTTATCAATCTCCATCAAGGGAGACTCTCTTCTTACACAAACTTTCTTTAAAGACACGAATGTAAATTCCTATTTGCATCCCAAAAGCGGACATCAAAAGAAATGCATTGACAATATTCCGTATAGCCAATTTCTCCGCATCAGGAGGAATTGTGCAACTGTTGATAGCTATATGGAACAGTCACAAATACTGATTAAACGCTTTAGACACAAGGGCTATCAGGAGGAATTAATATCTGAATCCTACCTTAAAGCATTAAATAAAAATAGGGATTCATTACTACTAAAAAAGAAAAAGAGTAAACAATTACATGCCAAAACCTTAGGATGTAAAAATAGTGACTTAGAAGTCGATAACATTCACACACTCGATTCCCCCCCTGCCAATCATAAAAAAGACAAACAAGAGACACCATATTTTTTGACCCAATTTAATTCTTCCCATAACTCCATAAAAAATATTTTGACCAAACATTGGCACATTTTACTTATGGATCCAATTTTAAATAAATTCCTTGCCCCGAAACCACCCGTTGTTTTTAAAAAAGCACAGACTTTAAAAACCATCCTTGCCCCTAGTCTATTAAAGGGAACAGACAAAGAACCCAAGAAAGATCTAAGGGACC
The DNA here is from genome assembly GCF_040206685.1 of Ascaphus truei. Taxonomy (NCBI): domain Eukaryota; kingdom Metazoa; phylum Chordata; class Amphibia; order Anura; family Ascaphidae; genus Ascaphus; species Ascaphus truei. The sequence goes on along the minus strand of NC_134484.1, from coordinate 290,426,302 downwards.
AACTGGGAGTCGTGGGAAATCATAAATGCGCTAGGTGCAAAATTTGCCCAAAAATGCTAACTTGTAAGACCTTTAAATCCCACGTTACAGGGACCAATTTCAAAATTTCGCGTTTTATTGATTGTCTGTCCACGTATGTGGTGTACATACTGCAGTGTAGCTGCGGACTGCAGTACGTGGGCAGGACAAAGCGAAATTTGAAAATACGCATTATGGAGCATTTACGCAACATAATTAATATCCCTAAACTAGAAGGGACCTCCAAACCTCTAACTCATCTTTTGACTCATTTTAAAGAAGTACACAACTGTAGTACAGTGGGTGTACAATATATGGGTATTGAGATAATAAAGAGCAACGTGAGGGCAGGAGATAGAGATCTACAACTTGCCAAACGCGAGCAATTTTGGATCTTTACCCTCCAGTCCAAATACCCAGGAGGTCTCAATGATTATATTGAACTGACACCCTTTTTGAGATAAACGGATATTAGTTGCTGCATTAAGATTAACGAGATTTTTTATCCATTCTTATAATTATTGAGATCCATTTTTAGTTTTTAATTATTATACCCCTGGAACATCCCCCCCCCCTCTCTCACTCCTTCCTCCCCTTCCCCCCTCCCCCTCCCTCCCCTTTTTTTTTCTCCCTCTTTCCTTTTTCTTTTCTCTCTTTTTCTTCCTTGTTTCCCTTCTACCTTTCCCTTACCCCATTCTTTCCCTCTCCCCACTTCTCTCTCTTTTCTCTCTCCCCCTCTCTTTCCCTCTTTTCCTCCTCTCATTTTTCTCAACCCTTTTCCCCTGCTAGTTCACCCCACTTTGCTCTCCCTTTCCCCCCTTCTTTTTTCTTCTCACATTATCTTTCCTTCTCCCCTCTTATTCATCTGTTTCATTCTACCATCTCAGACCTTTCACCCCTTTCCCTTCCTTTCTATCCCCTTTTTACAATGTGTTCTTATGTATTTATTGCATGTACCATTGTGATTCAAGTGTGATCTTGTAATACCTTTACATGATCAATTATGGGTTATTACCTACATGGGTGGCTTTTTGCAGTTTTTTATTTAATTATTAATATATTGCTAATGAGATTTATTTTGTTTTTATTAGTAAAAGGTTCAGTGCATATTGTTTGCATTCATAATACCTTTAAAGCCTCGTCAGTACATTGCATTTAATATGCATGTACTCCTATTGGCTAATTCTCTACCCTATCGGGAACCCAGTATTACTGTTTAAAAGGCCCCCACGTAGGTGTCCAAAATATTGCCTGATGAAGCACAACACTGTGTGAAACGCGTTGCGAAAGCCCTACGGTGCAGCTAGAAGTCAGCCCACTGGTGTACCTACCCCCAGCTGTCCCATCAACAACCAGAGACCCTTCGGCATGCCGGAGTGAGTTTCTCTGGGGAACCGGCGTTTGAGGCGGGCTACTATTCACGGATCCTGCGAGAAGCTGCAACCCGGAAGTAAGAACAACGTGGTGCTGAGCCAGGCAGCCCCAGCGCGCGGGTCTACCTTGTAAGCCTCTGCACCATCTCTTTATGCCCAGGACACCACCAGGACTGTTTCCTCTGCACCTTAATACTGGATGTACCTAACCTTATATGTAAGTTTTTATTGTTACTACTACTAACATGTTTTAATTAAATCTTGACCCTCGGTGCGCTTTTGTGTTTCATTCCCTGCTGTTGCCCGCGTTTGGAGCCATCCTGCGACGGGACCTGTGGAGGAGGGGTGCCTTCACATCACATCAGCTGCAAGAGGGAAGAGTTGATCCACTACGAGATCCTGTTAGGAAGCAAGAGCGCGGTTTGACTTTCTCATCTAAAGTTCAATACACGTTTGACAAAGTTATTATAAAGATTTGTGCACTGTTCTTCAACACCAGAGAAGGTGTTACTGTACTTCTAATTGAATTGTAAAATGTATATGATGTATACCATACACCCTCCCCCCTTCCCCCACAACCCTTTTTCTTCTCTGTATCCCACCTTTGCATTTTGTATTTGTGGGAAAACCCATAAAACTTTCAATAGAGAGGAAAAAAAAAAGAACAAGAGCTATTAAATAAAAAAAGAAAACACTACCAACAACTCGCTCTCTCAAAGGCAATGTAAAATGCAAACAAAAACTTGTTTTTTTTACCTGTGTTTTGTGTGGCGGTATGCTTACAATTAAATGTATTTTCCAATGGAATTATGTAAATGCCATGGTTACATACTGCCCAAGGTAATGTGTAGATATGCAGACAAGACTGGCTCAGAAGTACATTCAGGTAGGCAGCTTGCATTACTCAGTTGGCCGATAACAAAGGCTCGCCATTTACTGCTGCGGCCCCTCCTATCCTCCGACTTATCCGGAAAAATGCGGGGATGTTTTCCGACTCTCACGGGCCTTCTCCGCGCGGCCCGAAATCAGCTGATAGCACTAGACAATGAAAGCGCTTAGCGCTAAACAATAAAAATGCCCGCAGGCGCCCAAAACGGCCCCCATCAGCCCGCGATATTTAAAATCAAGGGGAAAAGGCCGCAGGAGAATAAAGGCGGCCGCCACTGTACATAGTTTCTTTCAGAAGAGAATGTGTTAAAAGCTATGAAATGAAAATCTGGTCACTAACTATATTTAGTAATAAGGGAGGGGGGGGAGAGGTGGAGTAACCCCGCTCAGCCACTAGGATATGAGAGTAAGGACTGGAGAGGGTGCTATCAGGGATAAAGATATGTACTGAGAAACAAGGAAAGGATCCCACAAGATGCACTCACTGGGGGTAGAGCTCAAAATAAATAAATTTTATTAATGATAACAAGAAAAAAACAATCTAATTAAAACCTGATATCCTGGCGCATGTTTAGGCACAGCGGAGTGTGGAATGCTTGATATAAGTCTATGCCTGGGTATTAACACTGTATGAGTGATCCAGGATAAGGACTAGTAGCTATGTTCATATATAATTATCCCTGATTATGCTGCAGTCATGATGTTGCTAAGCAGGTAATAACAAATGTTTGCTCAAAAAAACGACTTTTGTTCTGCTGCATGTGGGTATGAAGGGGTTAACCAATTGTCCCACTTTGTCATGGATGTTAAGCAAGCTGTAGTGATCGCTTAGGCAGCTTTCTGGAGTCAGAGGCAATGATTCATTTGCTCCCCATAGCTCAGAGTGTGTATCAAAAAGTGCCAGGAGGTAAACAGTTAACCTACTTGGCCAAAGATACCAGACAGGCAGTAATGATCGTGTGTGTGTAGCAGCTTGCTGGAGTCAGACGCTGCGAGTGATTCTGCCACACACTGCAGAGTGTATGGCAGGGGAGTGCCTGAATCGCCGAGTGCAGGGATTTATAGTGAGATGAACAGGAAAGCAATCCTAGCTAGTGGGATCCACAACTGGCCCACATCTTTTTTAGCTAATTGTACTCCACTCTGTGAACCGTACTGACCACACTACTAGCTAGTGGGTCGCGCTGATGACGTCACACAGGACGTCTCACCCGACACGTGTTTCGTTCCTGACTGGAACTTCTTCGGGGGTGGGCGGGTCTATGCTCCCTGCAGCCTTTTATGTACTCTGGTTGTCATGGTAACCCAGTAGCATCATCATGACAGAGTATGTAATGACAAGCAAAGGGGAAAAGGTGATCTAGGCAGGGAAACAAGGTTAAAAAACGGGTCCTATTAACCCATGAAAACAGGTTAAAAAAACATACAAGTTGAAAGCTCATGAAGAGATACTGTCAGAGGCAAATTAATAAGCACATAAGTTGTAATTGGTGTCTTTGAGTGTGTTGAATGGTAGACTGTATTCAATAAAACAATAATCTCACAGGGGAGATTGTGTGGCAGGCTCTTATTTCAACACTCAATTACAACTTATGTGCTTATTAATTTGCCTCTGACAGTATCTCTTCATGAGCTTTCAACTTGTATGTTTTTTTAACCTGTTTTCATGGGTTAATAGGACCCGTTTTTTAACCTTGTTTCCCTGCCTAGATCACCTTTTCCCCTTTGCTTGTCATTACATACTCTGTCATGATGATGCTACTGGGTTACCATGACAACCAGAGTACATAAAAGGCTGCAGGGAGCATAGACCCGCCCACCCCCAAAGAAGTTCCAGTCAGGAACGAAACACGTGTCGGGTGAGACGTCCTGTGTGGCGTCATCAGCGCGACCCACTAGCTAGTAGTGTGGTCAGTACGGTTCACAGAGTGGAGTACAATTAGCTAAAAAAGATGTGGGCCAGTTGTGGATCCCACTAGCTAGGATTGCTTTCCTGTTCATCTCACTATAAATCCCTGCACTCGGCGATTCAGGCACTCCCCTGCCATACACTCTGCAGTGTGTGGCAGAATCACTCGCAGCGTCTGACTCCAGCAAGCTGCTACACACACACGATCATTACTGCCTGTCTGGTATCTTTGGCCAAGTAGGTTAACTGTTTACCTCCTGGCACTTTTTGATACACACTCTGAGCTATGGGGAGCAAATGAATCATTGCCTCTGACTCCAGAAAGCTGCCTAAGCGATCACTACAGCTTGCTTAACATCCATGACAAAGTGGGACAATTGGTTAACCCCTTCATACCCACATGCAGCAGAACAAAAGTCGTTTTTTGAGCAAACATTTGTTATTACCTGCTTAGCAACATCATGACTGCAGCATAATCAGGGATAATTATATATGAACATAGCTACTAGTCCTTATCCTGGATCACTCATACAGTGTTAATACCCAGGCATAGACTTATATCAAGCATTCCACACTCCGCTGTGCCTAAACATGCGCCAGGATATCAGGTTTTAATTAGATTGTTTTTTTCTTGTTATCATTAATAAAATTTATTTATTTTGAGCTCTACCCCCAGTGAGTGCATCTTGTGGGATCCTTTCCTTGTTTCTCAGTACACTAACTATATTTGCTTTATATCACATCGTCGTTGTAGAAGAAAGTCAATAACTACATTGTTTGAGTACTGAGGAAATGGCGATAAAAAAAAATTGACAGGAAAAAATCTGTAATTAAAAAGGAAGGTATTTTGATATGACAAGTTCTGAAGATAAGGTGTCTTTTGTTTAAAAATTTTTTATTAGGTATTCGTACCGTATACAGTTATACAGATATGTCTTGGCCTAATACATGGTTTTTTGTTTTTAGACATTGATAGCCTCGACACGCCCTTGACCCTCACTCGTGGGTCGAAAAGGCTAGCGAGAAGGGGGAAAAAGAAAAAGAAGGGAGGGGGGGTGGATGGGAAAGGTCTCTGCCTCCTCTGCCTTCTGTGATGGATTCCTTCTTCGTTGCTTCTATTGTGTATTAGGGGTGCTTCTATTTTATTCTGTTTGGGTCAGCCATGGTTCCCAGACTTTATAAAAGGATACTGTTGTTCTTTTCAGGAAGGCTGATAGTTTTTCCATCAACATTACCTCATGGATTCTTTTCTTTATTGTTTGATTGGGGGGGGGGGAGGGGTGACACCTTCTTCCACGAGGCGGCCACCGCACATCTAGCCGCTGTGAGGATGAAGGAGATTAATTTTTGTTATTGGGCGGTCAATGTTCTCTATTGGCCTGGCCAATAAGTAGGTCAGCGGATCAATGGGTATTGTGAGGTCTGTGACCTCTTTTATTATAGATTGTACGGTTACCCAGTATTTCTGAATTTCTGGACATGACCACCAGATGTGGGCCATGTCTCCCTTTTGTCCGCAGCCTCTCCAGCATAAGTCGCAGGCCAGAGGGTAGATTTGATTTATTCTGACTGGGGTAAGATACCAGCGGAACAGTATTTTATAGATGTTTTCCTTTATTGTGGTACATATGGAAGTTCCTGAGGCTGATTGCCAAATACTTTCCCAATCCTCTCTGTCTATAACAATATTCATTTCGGCTGCCCAGTGGAGCATGTAGTCATGGGTGGGGGCGTCTGTCGCCCTTTCCAGTTCTGTATAAATTTGTGTTGAGACCTTTTTGGTGAGCTGTGTCTCTACACAGCCTTTCAAAACTAGTGAGAGGGGGAAATTCCAATGTTGGGGATAGAGTTTGGATAAAGTGTCGAATCTGGAGGTACTTGAAGACATTCAGTCCTGCCATTTCATATTCGTTTTGTAATCTTTGGTACAGTAGCTCAGGAACTGCCCTAAGCTCAAGAAGTCGGCAATTGCCCTGATATTTTTTACTGTAAATTGGTCAAATTGTCTGGGCTCACAACCAGGAGGGAATTTGGAGTTTTTAAGAATTGGAACTAGTTGGGAGTTAGTGGTCGTGAGCTTGAATTTAAGTTTGGATTTAGTCCAAGTCTCCCACGTATGCCTCATTGGTCCTAATTTGAATTTACTGTTTTGCATATCTTCTTTGTTCAGGGACCAAAGGCAAGCTGGCAGAGAAGGCGTGCCGGCGTACTGCCACTATGTGCAACCAGCAATATTGGTCTGTGTTCGCGTTCCCGTCGCAGCTGGGTGGCTTGATAATATCTTATAATGTCTGGGACCCCCAGACTCCCTCATCCCCTTAAAGCGAGTAAAACTGCCCTAGGTTTTTTATCCTGCCAAATAAAGTGAAAAATTTGTTTCTGGATATTCTTTAATTCTGAGCCAGGGATGTGGACCGGGAGAGTCTGGAAGTAATATAACAATCTGGGGAATATATTCATTTTAACCGAGATCATTCTCCCGATCCATGATATTTGGTAGTCGTCCCATTTGTCTAGGTCGTATTTAATTTTTCGAAATAGGGCCGGATAATTGTGTTGGTATAGGGATTGGTAGTTCCTAGATATATTTACTCCCAAGTATTTGATATAGGAGGAACTCCATCGGTAATTAAAATTTAGTTTAAGAAGTTTCACCTCTGGCTCTGGCAGGTTTAGATTTAACGCTTCAGATTTGTCACTATTAATTTTGTATCCCGATGTTTTACCAAAGTCTAGAAGTTGTTTTTGAAGATTTGGGAGGGAAATTTGGGGATTGGAGAGCGTTAGGATGATATCATCTGCGAACAGGGATA
>NC_134484.1:290417861-290419101 GCF_040206685.1 Ascaphus truei | reverse complement strand
AGTTCCTTCTAGCTGCAGGCTGTAAGGGGTTAATTATGTGGGCTTGTGACCCCCCTACATGCTCCTCTCTGATGGACAGAAGTAAGGTAGTGACTCATGGCCTGTGTAAGCCTATCAGGGGTAGGTATAGACCATGAGCCCGTCCCTTCTTGTTCTTGATGAGGGGCAGTGCCAAATGTACTGAGTCCTGCTCTGGATGAGGAAGAGAGCAGTGGGGCTATGAGTCTCTCCCATCGCGGGATGAGCGTGCCTGTCCTCAGTCCCTGGGGCTGGAGTGAACATCTGATCAGAGAGAAGAGACCCTGTACTAGCTGGGGTCAAGCATCATCCAGAGGTATGGAGCCTCTGAGACCTTGCACCGCTGTAAGACCATAATGCAGTGACTGCTTGAATAAAGACCCCATGTTCTATTATACACCTGTCTGGACTGAGTCAGTGAGAAGGTGTGAGAGAGTGCTTCAGAGGGAACTGCTCCTGTAGTTCCAGGATACCCACTGAAGCTGGAGGCGCTGACACCGAACTAAGATGACATCAAAAGCCTGTCCTGGTCTCCATTACAACGCAGACAGCTCAGATCTCCTGGACCTCACAGTACCAACAGTAGTAAATCTCCCAGAGGTTGGGGAAAGTGTGCTACATAAGTGATTCAAAACTTATATTATGTTGTTAAAGGCTGGTATATAATTGACACCGTCAACTGTGAGCTCCACGGCTTAGAAGATATTCATCTTCAACATGCGAGCATTTGCTGGAACTTACAATGGTTGTCAACAGTGAGGTCGGCGAGCCAGTCAGGAGCTGGTACCCTTTTTTTTTGAAGATATTAAACATGTAATATAAAATATTGTTAAACATCCATATTACACATTGTGGAACGGGTAAAAAAAATATGTAACTCCAGTAAAATCTGTAAAGAAAAATGTCTGCTTTAAGATCTGACAATAACGTTACTGACTAATGTTGCCATGATGAATGTGCATGAAGGCCAATAACATACTGTAACGGCAATCAAATTTAAACGTCATTGTTTTCTAAGCTTTGCTCCTGTACTGTATTTATGTATGTATATATAATATATATATATATACATACATACACAGTGTTCGACAATCCTATACATTTACACGCTCGGGGCGAGTGGATTTAACCCCACGGGCGAGTAAATATTGGCCGAAGCAGCACACATGTTTTTTTTTTTAATTTCCCTGCTCGTGCTGAAAATTTCCCTGCTCGCGCTGGC
>NC_134484.1:290355361-290415361 GCF_040206685.1 Ascaphus truei | reverse complement strand
CCCCCTCCCCTCCCAGCGGGGGAACAGCCAGTGGCCAGGCAGGCTGCCTCGCGGCGCCGAGTGCCCAAGATGGCGGCGCCCGGGACACAGCGGGGAGCGGCCACAACACGCTGCCTCCCGCCTCAGATCCACGTGGGACCTGCCGGATGGGTGAGTGAGCGGCCTTCACCTCCCCTCCACCCCCCCTTCACCTCCCCTCCACCCCCCTTCACCTCCCCTCCACCCCCCCCTCCCCTCCAGTGTCAGTGTCTCCCCGATACCCCCCCCCCCCCCGGCGCCGCTACAGTCAGCGGGGGAGCGAGCGAGCGCCCGGGACACAGCGGGAGAGCGGCCACAACACGCTGCCTCCCGCCTCAGATCCACGTGGGACCTGCCGGACGGGTGAGTGAGCGGCCTTCACCTCCCCTCACCCACCCCTCACCCCCCCTCATCCCCTTTCACCTCCCCTCACTCCACTTCTCCCTTCCACCCCCCTTCACCTCCCCATTTACCTCCCCTCCACCCCCCCTTCACCTCCCTTCCACCCCCCCCTTCACCTCCCCTCCACCCCCCTTTACCTCCCCTCCACCCCCCTTCACCTCCCCTCCACCCCCCCCCTCCACCCCCCCCCTTCACCTCCCCTCCACCCCCTTCCCCCCCCCTTCCCACCGCCTCCCCCCTTCCCCCCCTTCCCACCGCCTCCCCCCCCTTCCCACCGCCTCCCAGCCCCCCTTCCCACCGCCTCCCCCCCCCTTCCCACCGCCTCCTCCCCCCCCCTTCCACCGCCTCCCAGCCCCCCTTCCCACCGCCTCCCCCCCTTCCCACCGCCTCCCAGCCCCCCTTCCCACCGCCTCCCCCCCCCCCTTCCCACCGCCTCCCCCCCCTTCCCACCGCCTCCCCCCCCTTCCCACCGCCTCCCCCCCCTTCCCACCACCTCCCCCCCTTCCCACCACCTCCCCCCCTTCCCACCACCTCAACCCTCCCCCCCTTCCACCACCTCCCCCCCTTCCCACCACCTCCCCCCTCCTCCCCCTTCCCACCACCTTCCCCCTCCTCCCCCTTCCCACCACATCACCCCTTCTCTCCCTTTCCACCACCTTCCCCCTCCTCCTCCTTCCCACCACCTCCCCCCTTCCCACCACCTCCCCCCTTCTCCCCCTTCCCACCACCTCCCCCCTTCTCCCCCTTTCCACCACCTCCCCCCTCCTCCCCCTTCCCACCACTTCTCCCCTCCCCCCCCCGCTCCCCTTCCCCCCCTCTCCCCCCCGCTCCCCTTCCCCCCCCTCTCCCCTTCCCCCCCCGCTCCCCTTCCCCCCCCTCCGCTCCCCTTCACCCCCCCTCCGCTCCCCTTTCCACCCCCCCTCCGCTCCTCTTCCCCCCCTCCACCTCTTTTTCCCCTTTCCCCTCCCACCCCCTCCCACACTTCACCCCCTCCTCTAACCCTTCCCCCCCCCTCCTCTAACCCTTCCCCCCCCCTCCTCTAACCCTTCCCCCCCCTCTAACCCTTCCCCCCCCTCCTCTAACCCTTCCCCCCTCCTCCACCCCTTGCCCCCCTCCTCCACCCCCTCCTCCCCTTCCCGCCGCCCTTCGCCTTCATGCCCGCCTTACCGCCTCCCCACCCCCGCCTCTGCCTTTCACCCGCCCTTACTCCGTCCGCCTCTGCCTTTCACCTGCCGCCTCACAGCCGCTGCACGCACTCAACAGACACCCGCCACACTCGACACATACCTGCCGCCACACACACCTGCTGCCTCCCGCCCCTACGCACCGACATCACTGACCCACCGCCTCACACCCTAGCAGGACCCCCACTCACAGACAGCACTCACAACCCACGCGCCAGCCGCCGCCTCACACCCTTGCAGGACCCCCACTCACAGACAGCACTCACAACCCACGCGCCACCCGCCGCCTCACACCCTAGCAGGACCCCCATTCACAGACAGCACTCACAACCCACGCACCACCCGCCGCCTCACACCCTAGCAGGACCCCCACTCGCACACAGCACTCACAACCCACGCGCCACCCGCCGCCTCACACCCTAGCAGGACACACGACTCAGATTTTTACATCACTTATGGCACCAAAATATACATTGTACTGTGGTGTGGTTACAATAAACCATTTTTATACAACATCGTATTACATTTTCTTCATCTTTCTTTTCAATATTATTATCCAACCTTTACAACAAACAGTCACCTATTGTTCCACGATTTAAAAATAATACTACCTATTACGCATTTAAATCCCGGGCAACGCCGGGTCTCTCAGCTAGTTTTATTTATATATTTTATTTTAAGGCGGGGTTGGGGGCGCAGTTATTCCAACCTATCCATATCAGAAAACCAATGAACTAAAGGGGAGGTGGGGAGGAGGAGGGAGGTATGGCGAGAGGAGAGGGTTGGGAAGAGATGTGTGGGTGGGGAGGAGATGTGTGGGGTGGGGATGGGGAGAGGTGGGGAGAAGGAGAGGTGGGGAGAAGGAAAGGTGGGGAGGGGGAGAGGTGGGGAGGAGGAATGGTGGGGTGGGGCAGAGGAGGAATGGTGGGGAGGGGAGAGAAGGAGGTGGAGAGGGGGGTGGAGAGGTGGAGAAGGGGGTAGGAGTGGTGGGGAGGAGAGGTGGGAGCACTTTGCTGAACACACAGTGACATGAGACAACAGGGAGTAGCCAGAGGAAATCAAACCCCATGCAAGTCTATTAAAAGTATTAAAAGTAAGTGTCAGATTTGGGTTATTAAAAAAAAAAAATCAAATACCCCGATTAAATCCCTTTAACATATAACTGGAATTTGTACAATTTGGCCCTAGGAAGAATGCCCCTTTAATTACTCATTGATTGAAAGTCGGTTTCATTCCTTCTACCATTTTTTTTATTTACATATTTCATCATTCAAGATATGTTAAATATGTTCCTAAATTTGGGCTAAGTTCTAGAAGCAATATTAATTCAGGAGAGGATTACATTAATCGTAGCAATGACTGATGAAGTTGGATGAATATACATGGCACAGTTTGAGAATGAGTGTCAACTCCATCTCATGTCCATCTTTTAAACTCCCTGCACTCCAGACCTAGGTATCAAAAATAAATGAATTGATTTACTAAACACATCTAAATGTATTTAGTTTTCTGTCCTTTCTGCTCTTACACAAAAAAAAGCAATTACTACAGCTACAGAGACCATCTATATATATAGCACATTTTCTGGCCCTTGTATCATTGAGAATGGAGCCCTGAAAAACAACACAAGTAGCTCTTCAAGACTCGTTGCTACAAGTCCTAACTGCCCAGAGCACCAAATGAGAAGCTAACAAGGAGGATTGACTCTCAATTTGCTATATAAAGAATTAACAATCAGGCATCAACCAGAATAGTATGGTAAATTGTGTTGGGGTCTGTGGCTGAGCCAAAGCTGCTCTGAAGTAATTTTTAATTAAATACATCTCTAAAAAGAAGAATTATGACATACATAAGCAATCCTTAGAATCTGTAGGGTAAAGCAGCTTAATGAGGATAACAAATATGGGCCACAGAGAGAGGGAAATAAACAGAAAGCACATAACAAAATTAAATTAACGTCTTACAGCATTACAGAAATGCACTTGATCCTCACCGGACTGCAAATGTGTCACCAATCACCTTTTCTCCCCACCTTTAAGACAAACCTTACTCACGTCTTACATGAAGCATTCCAATAGCCTGGGCTCATGGCGACTGTCCTACACCCACAGTCGCTCCTACCAACTATTGTGGCCAAGCAGTGCCATGTACTACACTTATTCCCTCGCCTGCAGTCTCTGTAAATCACCCAACATACCGCTTAGATTGTAAATTCTCCAGGGCATGGATTTCCTATTGTGTGACTTTGTTGCACTTATTGAATTATACGTCCCTGTACTGTATTGTCTCTTTTGTAAAGCGCCGAGTACACAGTGGGTGCTACAGGTGCGCCGACGAGTATTCTAACACTTGCCTTGGAAATTCTGGGGCTATAACCAACAAGATCCAGGTACATGCTGCATACATGCTGCAAAATTTCAGTGACATTTCTGCAGACTAATGGCCCATCGGATTAACACAGCAGGGGTCCCTGGCACTCCCATTCAGTTTGAATGGGACTGCCATGGACCCCCGCAATTAATCCAATGGGCCATTAGTTGGTCTGCAGAAATGTTGCAGCATGTACCCAGTATGTACCTGGGTCTTGTTAATGATTGCCCCAGATTGTTTTTTGAATACTCGTCTGCACTACAGTATATAAAGATATACAAAAAATGACTTCTTGAATTAAATGGTTAACGATTACTACAATCCACTGTATACATTACCCAGAAGCCTCAGGAATTATATAAAGGAAGCTTAATGCTCTGCCACATCCAAATCTAGGTACATACTTTCTGTACAAAGCATTCTGCACCTTTCTCCATCTCATTTAAACAAGAAAAAAATGCTGAAGACTAGCTTAATTCTAAAAACTGAATTCTAATGAATAATTATTTCAACCACTATGTTGAAGTTCTAGATTGGACACTGAAAACATGAAAAATGTTAAGGAGGCAATATCTTTGAAAAGAAAGCCCAGAAATATAAAGAGATAAAGATCACTTTATTTTGGACACTACAGGTATATACAGTATAAGCTTTCAGTGCTTCTGCAATAGCCCTTTTCCACCATAATATTTTGGTATTTTCTGGTAGGGTACATAGACATCACTCTCTGTCACTATATTTTCTCTGATTTTAAGGCGTGCCCCATGACTATTTAAGGCATTTCAGATAAACCTTAACCACCCTTTATAATTTTTCTCTTTGTGAATGGTGACAACGTGCAGCAAACAGCACATCCCATGCTAGTATTCATGTTGCCTTGCTTCAAAGGGGAGCTGTGAATACAAGCACTCTCAGTAACTTCACTGATTAAATTGCATAAAGTTATTCTAATAAATATCTTAAAGGATTGAGTGGTGTGACTAGTTTTTGAATGTTTAGGCAGAAACAAAATATATCTAAAGAAAAATGTGAGAATGAATAGGAGCCCCGTTGACCAGCAATTGAACTAAAAAATAGGAAACACTGCCTGCAGCATCCACTGTACTGAATATATTAAAAACAAGAAGCACTCAAGGAGTTCATCCACATGCCAGATAGGTTTCTCAATTCCTTTTGAAAGCCTTTCAAATGTCATTGCAGACATCAGAGGCGCACACGTAACATGTAATTTTAGAACTTCCATTGACTTTTAAACATGTATTTCCCTGTAACAGGGACTTATCCCTGTTTAAATAAAGCAGCCTCAGAGCTCTGAGAATCCAGCAGAGATAGTTGATTGCAGCCACTCAATTAACTAGTCTCCACCTGGACTAATGAGAGCTCTGTAAAAAGCCTCATGTGAGACCCAGGAGAGAGATTCCTTAGCTTACATTTGGGCTGACAGGAGAGCAGAGAAGCCTGCACACAGACATTGACTTGAGCACAAAGGCTGTGCTGAGATCAAGACACCCACAGACCTATATTTCCTGGACACAGCGGACCCAAGAACATGCCGGAACTTCCTGAGACTTTGGGGTGATAGGCTGGTACTGTGAATATTCCTCCAGTCCTGCAGATGGGGTCTGGGGAAGTAAGTTAGCCCTTACAAAGGTATAGTGGTTTGTAATTTTGTTGTTTTTGAATGTTTTGCCTGGATAAAGAAACGGGCTCAATAAAGCCAAGATATAATTTCACCCAAATCAGTCTACATTATACAGTATGTACCCCTGCACACATCTCTCACAGTTCCTAAAATATTGGTCTACTTCATAAATCATTTTATATAGCCAAACTGGGATTAAAGACAATTTTGTATTCCAAAGAGTTGGTTGTGTAGGTTTTGTAGCCTGTTCCAGCTTCATATTAAACAAGATCGAGCTGGTAAGCACAAAATAATGATGACTGTCCTTCAGTGTTTTGCTGGCTCTGTACATCCTTAAACTAGGTGTGTATATGCAACCTACAGAATGTAGTGGAAGTAATTGTTTGGGTGTATTACAGTACTTCCTGGTAAAACATTTTATAAATATATAAAATAGATATTTGAAAAGCCTGAAAGAGCCAGTATAACACAAGTGAATGCACATTAATTTTTTTCTTGGATTTGTCTTTAATGGGAGAGCACCATCCAGTAATGAGTGTATGGAAAAGAAATATCAAACATTCAATTGACTAAACGCTGGAATCAGAGCTTGTGAGGTCAGCTATAATGACTGGAAGCTAAGCAATAATGTTAATTACTGTTAAAACACACTGAAGTAGCTACTCTACCAGATGGGAGATTACAAATAATTTGCTGTGCATTTAAGATTAAGTTTACTGCCAATAAATCTCTTTATTCCTAAAGCAACTTTCTCTTTGCCAGAGTATCTCTTGCATCATGTCCCGTATTCTGCCCAGTACAACACAACTTTCCTTTATTGTTGATCCAATCAAGGCTGTGAGAAGGGTCTCTAAAAATTAGGAAAACCAATACATCACATGTCCTATTTTTAAAGGAAAATTAGACTGCCCTGACAATTAATGGGTTCTTGGACAAATGTAGAAATCAGTGTACAATTGCCCGTCCTTCTGATAATATAAGCCAAAACAACCAATCACATGCTTGCAGAGAAACGATTGAACACACAAATTGCAAAATTTCAGGTATGCATCCCAAACAAAAGAGTAAACATGAGTTCTGTGAAGATGTGTTGGTCCTGAAGTAGATTAACTGCAGGTTTCGATATGGCTGTTTATACATGTAGTTGTACAGCGGTTTCATCCCTCCCCCGTCAGATTGTCTTTTTATCCCCCCTCCCCCCATTTTATTTACTAGGATAGGAAGCAGTGGGTCCCTCAGCTCCAGGTCCCCCTGGTTTCCAAGATACTTGTCTGTATAGGTAGCATGTTGGCACTACTTTTAGTGGTACAGTAAGTATCTCAGGACCCAGGAGGTCCCTTGAGCTGCTTACCACGGCCCCAATCTTGCTTCACACCCTAGTAAAAAAAATAGGGGGAGCAGAAGGGTGTGGGAGAGGGGGGCTGCTGCTTTAGGACTTAAATTACAGCAAGAACACTGCATCTCCCTTTTCAGTACAATTGAAGAAGCTTGCCAGGTGACAAAATGATAAACACACACACAAACACACACACACACACACACACACACACACTATAACGTTATCATGCATTTGAAGGCATCACAACCTGCAATACACTTTAAAACAAGTACTGTAAGTTTGTTAAGCAAAATTACACTTTCAAATCAAATTGTAAATCTGAGGTTATAAGTATTTGAAAAAGAGGATTTAGCAAGGAAGTGCAGAACATTCCATAAACTTAGGCTACGATTATACAGAAAAACGCCTGTGGTGTCGCCCGTATGTTTTGAAAACGCATCAACTGTCTCCAGCTTTGCAGTAGCAAGCAGGGAGAAAGTTGAATTTGGAACAGCCACTTATCACGTATGTATGAAACTTGTTTTTTGCAGCACACGGTTTTACTAGGGGCGACACCAAGGGCGTTTTCTGTGTAATCGCAACCTAAGGCTGCGGCCCCAGTACCTTCTACAGTGCACGCCTAGTACAAGCACCGCCCCCCAATCAGACCGGGCCCAGTACTTACCTTGCGCGCATTTAGCAGCCGCGCTATACGTCGAGTTTTTGTAAATACAACAAAATTGTATTTACAAGTTGCGACGGAGGGGTGGCCACGCCCGTGCCGGTAGTTCAGCCAATAAGGGCGAACCAGCCGCATGATGTCATGGCCACGCCCCTGGAAAACTCCAGCCACGCCCCCCATCGCAAACGCCTCCATCTTCTCCCAGACAGCAGCTTGCGGTGAAGCGCCGGGCACGCGTGCTACAGTGCACACTGGGACCGCAGTCTAAGCCCTAACAATGACAACTTGTATAGGTGGGATACAGTGGTGTGATGTTCCAAAGCAAATAACTATTTTTATTTTTAACTTTTTACTATAATTACTTTAGTGCTCATCTGTTTCTGTGTGGAAAAGAAAGTATTGCCGATTTGTGCTAGTTTTCTTACAACATATTACAACTCCTTCCACCAGATAACGGATACTTTAATACAGTATATTACTGAAATGAGAGGAAACCCCATTTGCAGTCCAGGAAATGTATCAAATATAAAATATAGTACATAAAGGGCATTTTCTAATATGGTTTCCTACAAACTTTTCCAGTCCTTTAAGACATCAATCACTTCGTATCAGTATGTATATGATTATAGTACTATGGAATGAAGAATAGGAATAGATTCCTTTATCCTTTTCTAAATTTACCAGCATACGATAGAGACTAGCATCAAAAGAATACGGTTTTGAAAAAGTGTGTGCTCAATACTTTATTTGGGTATTTACTAAATGTTTTTCAGTCTGAATGCATTATTCCTGGCATTACACTTGCGTGATCAATTTTCCGCAGAGTACTATATACTATTATTTTATTCACCGTTTCGTATTGTGGACATAATCATCACTGTTAAAAAAGCAGATCCCTTGCATTAATATACAAATTCATGGTAATATGTGTTAGCCAGTAGAATAGACAAAAAAAAATTAGGGTAGAAGTGATACCTCTAATGGTGGTTTAAAAGGATGCAAGCTTTCAGGACCACAAAGGATCCATTATTCAGGCTTTAGTGCATCGAGGGATGTTTGTAGTCCTGAAAGCTTGCAGTCTTTTTAACCACTAGACATTAAAGGCATCACTTCTAATCTACTTTTAATATATTGTACCATTTTCCTGTATAATGTTGCTTTTTTTGATAACAGGTCTGATTTTCCCCTCTTTATAATATGGTGCATTTTAAAGAAGCAATCCTGACTATTTTAAGCTTTTTTTTTTAAAAATGTTTTAAATTTGTTTTACAGAATTGAAAGCGGGGGTTCTTGGGATGCTAATTTTAGCTCCCGAGGCTCCTGATTCCAGAGTTACATACAGTTTTAGTTGCCAGATAACGGCCTAGATTTTCAAAAATGGTGCAGACAGCCATTCAATAGGAAGCTGCAAACGCCAACAGATGCAGCTTCCTATTGGCCCACGGGACTCGCGGGCTATGCTGACCATTTTAATTTCTTAAATAGGAGCTGAAACACCGGCAAATAAAACCATAAGCATCTAGGGACTTGGGGGGGGGGGGGGGGGGGAGGAGAGATGGGGTTACACCCACTAGTTGAAATCATGGGGGAAAAATAAGTGGAAAAACAAGTAGGCTGTTGTTTTCATTGTTATAAAAAATATTTCATACCCAATTAATTGTTCTAAAAATCACTTGTAAACTCCAAGCAATATTATACTGACTTAAAAAAATCTGGGGGTGCATAACCCAACCCCGCCAAAGTGTCTGCATCTCTGGATAGTAGTAGATCATGAGATTATTATTGATGGATGGGCATAACTATTCAAAGGCAGAAAACTTTCTTCTGTGAGAAAGGTTGGAGGAAAGGAGATTTCACCAGCAACAAAGGAAAGGGTTCTTTACAGTAAGGGCAGTTAGAATGTGGAATTCATTACCCATTGAGACTGTGATGGCAGATACAATATCTTAAAAAAAGGTCTGAACATTGTTTTAGAAAGGAAAGGTATACAGGGATATACCATATAAATAGACATGGGAAGTATGTTGATTCAGGGAGAAATCTGATTGTCAATATTTGGAGTCAGGAAGGAATTTATTTTTCCCCTTATGAGATATCATTAGATGATATTTCACAGGTGTTTTTGGTTTGCGTTCCTCTGGATCAATATACTGTAACTACAAATAGAGGATAAAGGTATCTGTTGTCTAAATTTAGCATAGGTTGAACTAGATGGACGTATGTCTTTTTTCAACCTCATACACTATGTAACCCTGTTTTGAAATAAGGACAAAGCGTTTATAAATTTAAAAGCATGCACAAAAATAGGTTTGCTTTAGGTTGTGATGCGTTTTAGTGAACAAACACTAGAGTTCTTCACAGATGCAATTAATTCCGTACAGAGCAATACCTCATAGGTTTCTTCTTCAAGTTTATGGTCAATAAACCATGATTTGAAATCTCTGTCTGTAAACTGTAAATGTATCAAGACCTAGAATACGAATGATGATCTTAAGAATATTGTGTTAATCGTGGAATTCCCTTAACTCTTATACTGTATCTGTCCTATGTGTATTTTTCCACAAAAACCCTATAAATCTGTATCCATATAACATTGTTCCGTTGTATTTACTGTCCATCTAACCCTGTTATTATTTGTCTATTGAAAATATAGCCATTTTGCTTAACAACCAATTGTTTTTTCAACACGAAATTATACATTATTCTGTTTACTGCCACTAGCATACTATAATTTACAGAAATCTATATTATTTAGTATGTATACTACTTTAGCTGTGAATCATTGGTGTACACAAGCGGGTCCTGAAACACTGCAATACATGGTATTGCATACTGAAAAGGTTAATAGACAGAAGAGGATTTTTCAGTGTCTAGGCATAAATGAACAGCAGCATGATATACATTACCTCCAGCCTTGGCTCCAGATACTGGCTTCCTGGCAGCGTTGCTTGGGTTCCCAGGTTTTTTGGGAGCAGGAACCTTAAAGGCTGATGCAGCTGAGGGCCTGTTCCCATCCACTGACTCCTCATCATCAAAGCTTTTATCTATAAACGGTTAAAAAAAAAAAAAAAAAGAACAGAGGATGAGAAATGGACACACCTATTAATCTAGGGCTTGCAAACAGGGCTGGACCACCCTTGCTGCAGCTCAGACACACCAAAATTTACAACAGGATGAGCCTGGTGGAAAGAAAATCAATGCTAATTATCACGCCCTTTGTCTTGTGTCTAACAGGCAGAGAGGACAATGAGATAAAGGCTAAAAAAACCACTGCCCATACAAAATCATTGTGAAGATTAAAAAAAAAAAAATCATATTCAAATAAACCTCTGCCTCTGTTTGCTTCTTTTACTCTGTAAATCCTCAAAAAAGCCATTATACATTTAATGAAAAATAAAAAGATGCACCATATTTTTAAATCAAGCATGGAATATGTTTGTTAACCCTTCAAAGCAACTGGCCGGGCTGCCTGTATAACCCATTATTTCGGTCTCTTTCAGCTACTCCCTGCTGCCTGGGATTTTCCCTTTCAATGTGTGAAGCAACAACCCGGCATCCTTTCTCCCACCCTGATGCTGCAACTTACAATCACAGATCCGCTTGCAGATCAGCCGCCTCATTCCTCTTAAAGCTCTCGGATTCCCCCTCCACTCTAGGATACTCCTGGTAACTCACATGACTCTCCTTTCCCATCCCCCTTAAGCAAAGCACATCTGATTTTCAGAAACTCTTAAGCAGCGCTCCCCGCAGAAAGAAAGGGGCACACATCCGACAGAGAGGTTTCTACCGGCATCTTTCCTCTCCCGTTGCCTGCACAGGGCGGGGGAGGCAGCCAATCAGCTGCAGGGTGACATCATTCTCTGACAGCCACAGGAAAGGTGGAAGCTTACCCTGAATATCAATACTCTCAGATGCAGGAGTACCAATAGCCTTAAAACTGTCCTGCCCAACCTAGTCTGACTTCTGAATATATAAATATATATATATTGTTGCAGACCTGTCTAAGACATGCAAATGAACATACAGTAATATTTACAGTTGCTTTATGCTTTACTGTGGAGGGTTTTTGTCACTTTTTTTACCCACCATAACCTTAATGACAGTGGTGATTACCTAGTCTAGTCTCAAACCTGCTTGCCATTAAGACCAGCCTCACACTGATGATACCCATCAAGGTTGAAACATGTATGTGAGTAGGTCTAATGGCTTTGCATCTCATCCCAGCCTCTGTTTAAAAGCTGTGTTTAAAACGACATGCAGTGGCTTGAGGATTGGCTTGTGTAATACGAGCTTGAGACAAAAGGTGGCACTGAGTGCTCATTTGCATGTCATTTCCCAGAATCCCTTGCTGCAGTGGAAGCGCTGTATGCTGGGTGACAATGGGGAAAGACAGGGTTGCAGACCTGTCTAAGACATGCAAATGAACATACAGTAATATTTACAGTTGCTATATATATATATATATATATATATATATATATATATATTCTCAACAGTTTTTTTTAAATATATATATCCTGCCACAGGAGCCAGCAAAGCAATGTGTTATTGTTAACCCCCACAACCCTGCATGCACTGCAGCCAAAAGGTTAAAATATTGTCTGCAATTGCATTTTCTAATAGGTCCTGTATAAAAACCGATTGCTATTCCATTTTTTTCTGTTGCACTGGTATACCCAAGAAAGCAGTATACTTTACATATTTACTGTGGTGCCATTTAATTTGACCACTAGTGACATATTTAAAAGCAATACGTAAATTCCTGACTAAATTCTAAAAACTGATTAGTTAAATTAGATATTAATGTATGTATCTTTATTTATATAGCGCCCACAGTGTACTCAGCACTTTACGAAAGAGACAAAAAAAAAACCATACAGGTAATAATACAATAAATGCAACAAAGTAAGAATAGGAAAGGAAATCCCTGCCCGGAGAGTTTATAATCCAATTGGTAAAGCAGGTGAGGGAATAAGTGCAGTAGATAGCAGTGCTTGGCCACAATAGTTGGTAGGAGCGACTGTGGGTGTGGGACAGTAGCCTGATTACAGGCTATTTAAATGCTTCATTTAAAAGGTGAGTTTTAAGGTTTGTCTTAAAAGGTGGTAAGAGAGGGTGCTTGGCTTATACGGAGTGTGAAAGAGTTCCACAGGTAATAGGCTGTGCGGGAAAGGGTTTAAGGCGAGAGAGAGCAGTAGAGGTGAAAGGGGTGGAAAGGAGGCAGTTATGGGTAGAGCACAGGAACGAGCAGGCGCTTAACGAGCTGGGGCATAACGGGAGATCAAAGCTGGTATGTAGGAAGGAGCAGATATGGAGGAGAACTTAGAAGATGATCTGAAACTTGATGGAAAGCCAGGAGAGTGATTTAAAGAGGAGATGCGCAGAGAAAGTTAAATTATTATAGCAGCAGATATGCACTTACAAACACTTACTGAGAACTTTTATTCATGCTTGTGAGTGCATATTTTAACCATTTGTTTGATAAAAAAAAATTAAAAAAAGGTCTATACTTCACAATGAAGCCTTTTGCGCATCCGTAGTCTTTGTTTTTAGGTTCCATTATACAGACTTGGTCAATCTAAAGAAAGCTGCAGGGATTCATGGTTCAAACTGTTTTTACAACGTTTAACATCCCCCATGGCAAATCTGATTACAAAAATGCATTAATCATCCAGATTGTTAGTTTAGTAGTTTCTAAATGTACGTTAATGCTAATAATTCTCCACTCTACAAAATGCAGTCACTACTTTTATAGTAAGTTTTACAGAGAAATGTAAGAACTTGTCTACCATGCCAAAAGAAAATATTCCATAGTTTATAATGCAAAGGGGCATATGTTTCATACGGTTTCCTGACCCCTGTCTTATTATTAAGTGTGCCAACAGAGTGGGCATTAAAATGCATTGCAAGGTTTCCAGTAGCCAAATAGATACTAGATCCCGAGGTGGGCAACCCTGTCGCCAAGCACCACAAGTGGCGAATTGACAATGAAAGTATGGCGAATTTGCGTTTGCCAGCTCCCACAGTAAAATAAACTTTTTCCTGATGCCGTGTGCTGTTTTGCACTTTCTGAATGAGTCAACGAAGTGAACCAGCAGCAGGTGACAGTGCTGAGGTGAGTGAAGCAGACGAACTGTGTGTGTTTTAAATGTTCGATTGAGCGTCCTAATTTCTCAATTTTTGCACAGTGTGGAGATTTTCACTTCTCATTTGCCACACCTGCGGTTACATTGAAAAATAGGTTGCCCACCTCTGTACTAGATAGATACTGTGAATCAATTTGCAAACGCTGCATTTCTGGCTTTGCTATACACAGAAATCCTTAGTGCAATTACATTTTCTTAAGACTTAGGCCTTTGACAGAGGAAATGTAAAACTGTACAACCTACAAATTCATTATATCTGTACAGCATAACCTAAAAGGAGCACAGAATCAGTACGCTGCTATACAATCTGGGTTACTTTATAAGATTTATGTATCTATTTTCAGTATTACACAACATATAAATCGTGTCAGATTTTCTGGTGTCTGCTGACCTAATATTTCGCATTCTTTGCATGCTGACAATGTAAAAGTGCTACAAAAAAGTCAGCAGCATATATATATATATATATATATCTATAATATAGATATAGATATATCTATAATTATATATATATAAAACATAATACTGAGTTAAGTTATGGTGAGTAAAAAAAGTGACAAAAACCCTCCACAGGAAAGCAAATATGCATACAGCTATATTTGCATATATATATATATATATATATATATATATATATATATATATATATATATATATATATATATATATATATATATATATATATATATATATATATATATATATACAGGAAGCGCTGTATGCTGGGTGACAATGGGGAAAGACAGGGTTGCAGACCTGTCTAAGACATGCAAATGAACATACAGTAATATTTACAGTTGCTTTATGCTTTACTGTGGAGGGTTTTTGTCACTTTTTTTACCCACCATAACCTTAATGACAGTGGTGATTACCTAGTCTAGTCTCAAACCTGCTCTAGCCATTAAGACCAGCCTCACACTGATAATACCCATCAAGGTTGAAACATGTATGTGAGTAGGTCTAATGGCTTTGCATCTCATCCCAGCCTCTGTTTAAAAGCTGTGTTTAAAACAGCATGCATTGGCTTGAGGATTGGCTTGTGTAATACGAGCTTGAGACAAAAGGTGGCACTGAGTGCTCATTTGCATGTCCTTTCCCAGAATCCCTTGCTGCAGTGGAAGCGCTGTATGCTGGGTGACAATGGGGAAAGACAGGGTTGCAGACCTGTCTAAGACATGCAAATGAACATACAGTAATATTTACAGTTGCTATATATATATATATATATATATATATATATATATATATATATATATATATATATATATATATATATGTTAAAGCATTCTGATTTGCCTTCAGAAAAGGGGGGCTGAAAAACATTGATAAAACTGGTTTAGTTACTGCGAATCACCACTTGCAGGAGACCAGGATGGTGCATTGGTGCGTCTCACTGTCAACAAGCTCAAAGGGAGGAAGCAGAGACTGCGAGCTCCCAACGTTGCCATGACAACGACAGCCTGTCCTTGGCTTGGGAGAATTGGGCTGGTGAATCTCATTCCTTGGTGAGAAACAGAAATCTTAAAAGAATAAAATAATGGTGATATGGGGGGCGTGGCCTGGAGCCTGATGGAGATGGCTGCTTTCGTCTGAGGCCCTTCATTTATAGAAAACTAATCCAGGGCTAGCCTTACCCAAATCCAAAGAAATAAACAAAAATCTTATAAAATTAGATACTCTCCGAAACAGGGATCCTTTAGAGACCAAAAGTGACCAAATTGATCATTACCTAGACCAAAAAAATAAATAAATCAAGATAGTGGCTGGAGGCCTAATCGGTGAGGCCGCACTCCTCATGGCCAAACTGCAGAGACCCACAATTTTAGGGTTGATCAACAACCCCCCCCACCTTGCTTAACCGGAGAGGCTACCACAGAAGAGACAATTTTTGGGTGGAAATATCCAAAACAACTAAAAGAGTGAGTAAACCCACCTCCCCGTCCAAAATAAACAAAAGTAATTAACGGAGAGACTGCATTCAGATTGCCAATAACCTCAGCTACGGGTCCAAAACCGCACTATTATTAAACCTAAACCTAAAATTACCCTGCTAGCATAGGCGTTGGATGCCGCGAAGAGCTTTCCTGCCCCCCCCCCCCCCCCCCCGAAAAAAATAAAAAAGCTCCCGTAGGCGATCCCATGGTCGCTCTGTCTGCATGATCCGCCGGGGTAAGGGGCGCGAATGTGGAGCGGTGGCCATCTTCCCCCCTCCGCCAGGTCTATATCTTGCCAACCTCAGGGTTGGCAGAGCAGAGCCTCTGCCGAGCAGAGGGGATCCGGCGGTGTTCTCACCAGCTGATGGGCACAGGCATACACGGGAGAAGCTGCAAGACCACACGGGAGCCCCATTTCACAAAATGGCCACCATAAGTCTCTGAGCAGATACAGATACTACAGCTAAAAGAGAATATTCCTGGGCTGATTGTTCCCTCATCCCTACATCTCCAACCTCACATAAATCAAAATAAATTGTTACAACTGAAGGTTGCAGTCTAGTGTCTACCCCCCAAAAGGCACAACCCGCCAACTCACAGCCGGCAAACTCACTGTCAAAATTCCCCCCATTACATATAAGTGGGGCCATGACCCCAGAGAGGATCTTGGGTGGACAAGTACCATCCCAAAGACCCCGATTAAGAGAGAAAAAAGGGCAGAGTAAACATATAGCCTTACAATCATATATACAGTGAAACGAAAGATTCAAAATGAATAACCACCACTGATGAAATCAGACCAAAACTATGACTTTATTTCATTAAAAATATCCAATATCCAAATAGGAGACTTCTGGTGACATCACCGGGGATGAGACCAGCCCCTGACGAAGCCGTAAAGGAGAAACGCGTAGGGCGTGGATTATCTTTTGTCTGAGTAACGCAGTAGCATTTGGTAGCTGATTAAGCTACGTTTTTAATGTGGAGGACTATTAATTTCGGCAAACAGTGAAGCTACGATCGGAAGCACGGAACTCTCGCGAGACTGAGTGACGTCATCACGTCCTGCAAAGGCACCGGAGGAACACAGAGGGCGGGAGAAGCCGGCGTTGGAAAGGAACTACATCTAAAGCTGTGACTGTTCAAAACGGAGCGCACTATATGATCATTAAGACCCCAAGAGTACCGTGAGTACTGAGAGCATGTTAGGCGCAGTGAGAGACCCAAGCAGGGCTCACTAAAACGGGGATTATATCAGGTCCCAGGAGACCGTGAGCACTGGAAGCAGTGCAGGTGCCGAGTGTGACGTCACTAGAGCCCACGGCTATTGAACTGTGTGTATATATAACATCTTACACCAGGATAACATCAGAGGTGTATATGGATATCGATAGTGACTGTCAGAAGCCCAGCTGAAAATCATTAGCCCCTATGAGTGTGAGATACTCTGAATTCTCAACTGTTTTATGAGAACTCACAAAGTGTGAGTCTTTTACCTACTGTTATTGAATTATTCTTTTTTATTAAAACTGTGTTACACTATTCTGTGTGTTTTTTACCTTCCCTTTTATATGTAACGCTACTTATGAGGTGAATACCTGGCTGTGAAGCACTTGCTGCTGGATACAAAGACGTCTCCAGAACATCTACACTGTTCCAGATCCCAGAATGGATAAAAGGCCTGAACTATTTGAAACGCGGTGAGTGCATATCTTACCATTTATGGGTTAAATTGTCAAAACATACTACCCTATGTTTTCTCTCTCTTGTCTCCCCTTGCGCCTAGGTCAATCTTTTGGAATATATAAATATATATATATATACACACAGCTTAACCCCGTTATAGCGCGGTCCTCGGGGTTGTGGTGGTACTGTGTCTGCCGGAGGGGGAAAGCTGAGAACTCTCCCAGCATTCCCAGACCCTGTGGGGCAGCGGCAACAGCACACAGCACTTACCCGGCATCTGGCAGCTCTTCTCCCTGTCTCTGCTGCCTGCTTCTGCTTCCGTCTTGCGAGTGTGTCTCTGTGTGTGTGTGTATTTGACTGTGTGAGACTGTGTGTGTGCAGTGTGCTGTGAGTGTATGCAGTGTGCTGTGAGTGTATGCAGTGTGCTGTGAGTGTATGCAGTGTGCTGAGTGTATGGAGTGTGCTGTGAGTGTATGGAGTGTGCAGTGTGCAGTGAGTATGTGCAGTGTGCAGTGAGTATGTGCAGTGTGCTGTGAGAATGTCCAGTGTGCTGTGAGTGTGTGCAGTGTGCTGTGAGTGTGTGCAGTGTGCTGAGTGTGTGCAGTGTGCTGTGAGGGTGTGCAGTGTGCTGTGAGTGTGTACAGTGTGCTGTGAGTGTGTACAGTGTGCTGTGAGTGTGTGCAGTGTGCTGTGAGAGTGTATGCAGTGTGCAGTGAGTGTGTGCAGTGTGTGTGAAAAAAAATAAAATAATTCGGGGTCCACGCTCAAACCGCGTTATAGCGGATCGCGCTATAACGGGGTTGAGCTGTATATACATACATACACACCTTTTTGGGCAATACAAACAAGAACAGTATATTTGCAAAAACAAAAAGGTTAATTAAAGCATACCAAATGAGTCCAGGGTACCAATGTTTGGTCCCGAGAGGACCTTTCTCAGGGGTGGAATGTGTGTATGTGTGTATGTATAGAGAAACACACACACACACACACACGAGAGAAAGCACACTATAAATACAAAACAATTAGCTCACAATAAGTGGCAAGTACGCGCCTCAAATAGTATAAAAAAGATACTTCACCAAAATCAAGGGAAGGAGAAAACACTACAGGGGGAAAAAAAAAACGGGTATTTAATCCATAGGTATCCATGTTTCACAGCCATCTCAGGGCCCCTTCATCAGCGATTGTGGCAAGCACTTAAATAGTGCAGGCCAGATTACTGGAGAGGGTGCTGCTATCAGAGTACCTACAAGGCAGGGCGCGAGCCCTCTGTAACCACCGCACCCCCCCCAAAAAACCTCAGGGGGGTTCGTGTCACGGTAACTTATGACAAGCTATAATTTACACCAAAAATACCTGGGTTGAACTGAACACGACTGAGATATAAATAAATATAGTTTATTCCTTGAAAAAGTGAACACACAAGATATACAAATAACAGGCAAAATATACACTTACTTAGGGTTGAATGAAGTAATCAGGAACAACGATTAGCAATTCATGCAGCAATCACGAGAAATCACAAAGACACCGAGTATAAGATGGACACTGGTTTATATGCAGTTTCCAGTCTATACCTTAGTATTGAGTGTAGGCCATTGGAGAACAATTACCTACACCCAATCTCTTCTTGCCACCTCACCTGAGGGGCACCTTAACACCCGCCCACTGGGTGGGTAATATTCTAAACAGGGGGCTTATTTCCTCAATCCCCCTCCCACTAACCTGGCGCCTTCAAGTCTAGCTTGGCCCAGGATGCCCTTTGTCTGAGGTGTGAATTACCACACTTAATCTCCAGTCCCCATGTCCTGCCCTTTGTTGTGCTTGCATACACAAGCAGGATGGGGGGGGGGTCTTTGGTCAGGAGTTTTATGACTGACCATTTGTCTGCCATCCTGAGCTATTAACATAGCAGATGGGCTCTGAGTTCTCATACCAGACCCAAAATACAATTCATAGTTTAATATCTTCACATATCACAATACTCGGTTCTGTTGGGCCCAGTGGGCTGATACTTGCCAGTTCTTCATGCCGGAAGTAACTCTCCATTGTGGCCAAGTTTCAGCCCCCTGCGACCCCCAGAACCGGAGATACACAAATGCAGTTTAAAACACTTTTTAAATACAGGATTCTTGGTTTTAAAAATGAATCTCTGTTTTTCACTCTTTTCCCATTGAAAGCAACGGGCTCCGCCGCCATAGGCTTCAATGGGGCACTCCGCCGTTAAAGTCAATGGGCTTTGCCGCCATAGATTTTCAATGGGGAAAATCCGCTATTGAAGTCTATGGAAAAACCACATTCTTTACATTTGCCCACACTCCGTCTGGTTGTTCAGAGAGGGCTGGGAATGGCCATGCATTCATGCCGGAACCGCGGCTGCATGCGACCCAACTCCCAGCCCTCTGGTCCTTCCAGAACCGGAGATATGGGCTTTCACTTTTTACAATTTCGGACATAGCCGTTTTAACGCCATGCGGCTTTACCCCATTGGAATCAATGGCTGGCGCCGCCATAGACAAATTCATGGGCGAGCGCCGCCATTGGATTCAATGGGACCTCCGCTCCGCCATTAAAATCAATGGCGGGACCCTCTTTCATGAGTACGACCCCTTACGGGGGTCCCTCATTCCCAGACCCGATGGGGGTCGTGTGTGGGGGTTCCTAGGGGCAAAAAGAATTTTATTTCTGGGTGCCCTAGAACCTAAGATTCCCACGCCAATTGTCGTTGACCTTGAACTCAGTGATAAAGCTCTTTTCAAAGACATTGTGTCCGCTTCTGCGGTTTTGCGGTTTTGATGGCTGCCAACCTGTTCCTGGAGATCGGCGTCGAGGAATCCCCATTGAAGTCAATGAGCCCATTGACTTACAATGGGAAACCGCCGCTCCTCCTCTCGGACGCCACCTGCTGGTCTTCACTGGAAACAGGCCCAAAACCGCTAGATCCGCCATTGAAATGAATGGAGCTGCAATGGCGACCTATGGGACTCTGCAAAATGGAGCCTGAAAAGGCGGGAACATGGAACAAAGGGTTATAATCACTACGTTAACCTTAACCCTTTCCCTCCCGCATAAATCCCAATGTCTGTGTTGGTGCAAACACTGGAACAGAAACAATACATTTTTACAGGGAAATATACATTTGGACTCTGAAGCAGGGTAAAAACACATTACTGGACCGCAGTCCAGTTAACCCCTTGCTTCCCAAGTGAGAGCAGGGGGTGGCCAAATGGGGTGTAACCCCTTTAATCTCGGGCCAAACCCCCTCTCCCATGACTGTGCGCCCCTCAAGTTTGCGCACACCTGCTAAAAAGGTACTGTACAAAAATAATGGGGTAGGTACACCAAAAATTAATTTTATTGGCCCAACGCTTCAGCTACACTCTTGATAAAGGCTCCAGAATGTAGCCGAAATATGGGCTAATAAAATAAATTTTGTGCATATTTTTGGTGTGCCTATCTTAATATATAAAATCGAATGGTTAGTGAGGTTAGTGCTATCTGCGGTGAATCTGATTGGTCCGTGACTCATTGGCCAAGAGGTACGCCCCACTGTGACATCACCTCCTTCACTCTCACACACTTGCAGTCACACCACACGCCCAGAACCTCTGAGGACTCCTTGGTACACAGTCACCCCCTCACACTCACACACTCAGTGTCACAGTCACCCCTGTGAAACAACAACCTGTACACACACACACACACACACACACACACACACACACACACACACACACTCTCTCAGCCCTGTGTACACACACACACTGTCAGGCCTGTGTACACACACACACACACACTCTCTCACCCCTGTGTACACACACACACCCCCTACCCGGCGTTGCCCGGAGGCCGTGAGGGGGGGTGTGAAAGGCAGGGGGGGGCGTGAAAGGCAGGGGGGGGGGGGCGTGAAAGGCAGGGGGGGGGGCGTGAAAGGCGGGGGGGGGCGTGAAAGGCGGGGGGGGGGGCATGAAAGGCAGGGGGGGGGGCATGAAAGGCAGGGGGGGCAACACACACACAGTGTGACACACACAGTGTCACACACACACAGTGTTACACACACACACAGTGTCACACACACACACAGTGTCACACACACACACTGTCACACAGACACACAGTGACACACACACACACACGTCACCTAGAGCGACACACACGTGACACCTACCTGTAGTTCAGGCCGCCGCCATCTTCTCACTCGGCGCCGTGAGGGAACTACTTCCGGCCGCCGCCATCTTCTCACTCAGAGCCGCCGCCATCTTAGGCGCATCGCGAGGGAGGAAGGGGGTCCGCTGCCTGTTCTCCCGCCGGGGATGGAGATGAGGCGCCGCGAGGTCCACTGCCTGTTCCACCGCCGGGGATGGAGATGAGGGGAGCGGGAGCGCCGGGAGAGGTGAGCGGAGGGGGTGTAATGTGCGCGCGTGTGCACAGGGACATCTCACTCGGCGCCGCCGCCATCTTAGGCGCATCGCGAGGGAGGACGGGGGTCCGCTGCGCGGGGATGGAGATGAGGCGCCGCGAGGTCCGCTGCCTGTTCCCCCGCCGGGGATGGAGATGAGGGGAGCGAGAGCGCCGGGAGAGGTGAGCGGAGGGGGTGTAATGTGCGCGCGTGTGCACAGGGACATCTTCTCACTCGGCGCCGCCGCCATCTTAGGCGCATCGCGAGGGAGGAAGGGGGTCCGCTGCGCGGGGATGGAGATGAGGCGCCGCGAGGTCCGCTGCCTGTTCCCCCGCCGGGGATGGAGATGAGGGGAGCGGGAGCGCCGGGAGAGGTGAGCGGAGGGGGTGTGTGTGTGTACACAGGGGTGAGAGTGTGTGTGTGTGTGTGTACACAGGCCTGACAGTGTGTGTGTGTACACAGGGCTGAGAGTGTGTGTGTGTGTGTGTACAGGTTGTTGTTTCACAGGGGTGACTGTGACACTGTGTGTGTGAGTGTGAGGGGGTGACTGTGTACCAAGGAGTCCTCAGAGGTTCTGGGCGTGTGGTGTGACTGCAAGTGTGTGAGAGTGAAGGAGGTGATGTCACAGTGGGGCGTACCTCTTGGCCAATGAGTCACGGACCAATCAGATTCACCGCAGATAGCACTAACCTCACTAACCATTCGATTTTATATATTAAGATATATATACATACATACATAGAAACCCTGTCTTCCCATAAGAGAAGGCACAAAAGCAGCAACACTCAGATAAGCAAAAAGAAATGTATTAGCAGTGACAAAACAGCACACTCTAAACCCAACTTTTCGGTCCTGGCAGGACCTTCCTCAGGGGGGTGCTACCAGACAATGACACCCAGAGTACATATATACCCCATAGTTCACCATGTGAGGACAATTAGAGGCAGCTAATTGTACAATCCTGGAGCTCCACGAGTGCAATCAGTGTATGAGGTAGCACGGCGGCCATCTTGGAAATCAGGAGACAGAGCAATGTATGCTATCGCACATGTGCAGATGAGTACAGGCTCCCCCGGTGGACAAAAAAATCCTAGCGTCCAATGTTGCTAGGAAACGCATGTGTGGCGTCATGAAGTCCTGGGAAGTCAGCTCAAAGTGAAGTTGCGCATGTGCAAGGCTCCGTGACAGCACCAGAATGTCACACCGATCTGGTGCCCCATTCAGCGTCAATTGCATCAATGTGGCAGCTCCCTAAAGAATATATATATACACACACACACACACACACACACACACACACACACACACACACACACACACATCACTGTGTGAAGACCATGGACATAAGGTGCAAATATGCATATTTGCACTTTATGTCCATGGTCTTCACACAGTGTTTTTGTGGGCCCACTTACCTGTGTGTTGTGCTCATATACACCATTTTTCCTATACAGCAAGAGACTTTATGATATAGGTCCAGCTGTTAGGTGTATTTGCTCATGTTCCACTACCATTACACCTTTTTGTTTGAGTTAGTCATTTTTCCAGTCACACTTGTGTTCATCTATGCACTTTTGCTTTCGTCCCCTGAGACAGCATTGAGGAATCCCCCCACCACTTTTTAAAATTTCTCCCCTGTTTTTATCTTATACTATATAATTGAAAGCACTGTATGCCTGCCTGCCTGGATGTCCGGTGTCCCTAGGGGAAATCTCATTGGTCCCTTGGGCCGCCCCCGCACACCTCTCATTGGCCTGAGGCGGAGTGACGGGCCAAAGGACGGACACACACACACACACACACAGGGACACACACACACACACACGGACAGGGACGGACACACACAATCCCCTCCCGGTGCCCCTCACTCTCCCCCGTCAGCTGGACCGCACCTCAACTTCCACACCCCCCCCCACCCTCCCTGTGCCCGAACTTACCCGGAGTCCCGTGTACACACACACACACACACACTCCCACCCCCCCCCCCAAGCTCACACAAACCTCACCCCCCCCCCCAAGCTCACACCCCCCCCACCCCCCCAAGCTCACACCCCGGCGCCGCTACAGTCAGCGGGGGAGCGGAGCGAGCGCCCGGGCCACACGCGGGGGAGCGGCCACAACACGCGGCCTCCCGCCTCACATCCACGTGGGAGCGGCCGGATGAGTGAGGCAGCGGCCGGATGAGTGAGGCAGCTGCAGGATGAGTGAGGCAGCGGCAGGATGAGTGAGGCAGCGGCAGGACGGGTGAGCTCCCCCCCCTCCACATGCCCCGTGCTGCTCTCCCTGCAGCTTCCCCCCCCCCTCCACATGCCCTCTGTCCGGCTCCGGTCTCATCCCCGCCCCTCCGTACCAGATGACTGCAGGGTCCGTCTCCCGGCCTGCACGAGGAAGATGCTGCCGACTGCAAGGTAAGCAGCTCCCCCCCCCCCACACATTCCTTCAGCTCCCCCCCCCACACATTCCTTAAGCTCCCCCCTCATCCCTCCATACACACACACTATATATATATATATATATATATATATATATATATATATATATATATCTCTATACATAAATATATATATATATATAATTATAAATATATACACACAGAGACACACACACACACAGAGACCACACACACACACACATGTAGACACACACACACACACGTCGACAAACACACACACACACACGTAGACACACACACATGTAGACAGACAGACACACACACACACACACACACACACACACACGTAGACAGACACACACACACATGTAGACAGGCACACACACACGTACACAGTCACACACACACACACACGTAGACACACACACACACACGTAGACACACACACACACACGTAGACACACACACACGTAGACACACAGACACACACCTATACATACACACACCTATACAGACACACGTATACACACAGACACGTATACACACAGACACACACAGACACACGTAGACACACAGACACACGTATACACACACACACACACACACAACTGGCATTCTCGGCTCCCCGCCATTCCCAGCCCCCATCAACACCATCAGCACCCACACATCGGCACCGTGGCACCTCCCCCATCGGCACACCCACATCCGCACCCCCACATCAGCACCAAACCCTCCCAAATCAGCACCCCGATACAATCACCATCAGTACAGCCACAGCAGCACTACCACCGCACATGGGCCGCGTGAACCACTCCTCACCCAAATGCCACACCCACACCACAAACATCCCGGGCAACGCCGGGGCTCTCAGCTAGTCACTATATATAAAGGAAAAGGGTGGTATAAGTGGCACACCACTGTAAATAAAGATAAGTAAAAAAGTATCCCTTCTTGGTGCTCACCTTCTGCTGATCCCGGAGTCTCAAAGCTGGATTCATAAACTGGTAGTGAACAAGGATTAGAAGGAGCACACAAAAGACTGAAGTAGAGTCAAAAAACTTCTAATTGAGTTCAATTCATCAGAGCCAGTGAACAAGGTAACGTTTCAGGGCCAAATGCCCTTTCCTCAGACCAAACACCTGGTTGACCAAACTGAATTCAATTAGAAGTTTTTTTTTACTCTACTTCAGTCTTTTGTGTGCTCCTTCTAATCCTTGTTCACCATCACTATATATATAGTCAGATAAGGCAGTTGGCACTCCAATAGGTGCTGGTAAGCCACTGGTGCACGTCCCATATAGAGAATGTAGTTATACGTTACCGTTCCAAGGATTGGTAAACAAGAGAGAGCACTCAATGTTGAAAATCAAAGTGTATTAGTGAAAGCAAAAATACATCCAGAAACCCAACGTTTCGGTCCTACAGAATAGGACCTTCCTCAGGGGATTACAGATATCCCCCTGAGGAAGGTCCAAAACCTCTGTGAAACTTATATGCTTATATATATGTTGTGGGTATTTTGGGGGTTCAATATGAGCTTGTAGGTGTTCTGTATGTTTTATAATTCTTGTTCAGCTGGTCTTAGCTGATTGGAGGGTGGCAACCTCCTACCTAATTGAAGCTCACTTCCTCCCACATTTAAATGGTTAAAAGCTCCCTCCATGGCATCTCCCACTCTCAGGGGAACTTGCCTGCTTACAGTGTGATTGTGACAAATCTATTACAGAGTGCTTTTCCTGGTAATGTACAGGTTAATAAAAGCTTCAGACTTAGAACTTTTGCAACCAATATTGACAGATTATAAATCATTCTTCCTGGCAATGCACAGGTTATTAAGAATCTATATTAGTGTAGGGACCCTTGAAACGTGGTCTGCCGTGCACTTGGCTCAAGTGCTTACAACAATTTGGCCAAAATGTTAAACTAAAAGACCATTTTATTTATTAGTTATTTATACATGTATATTTAGGCACTGTACCGTATATACGTTTTTCTTGATGTGCACTGAGCTTTGTCTGTGTTTTATGTTATGTCTCTGGTTTTAAATATATATATTGCCATGCTCAGTAGCACTCCTCTGTGAAACTTATATGCTTATATATATGTTGTGGGTATTTTGGGGGTTCAATATGAGCTTGTAGGTGTTCTGTATGTTTTATAATTCTTGTTCAGCTAGTCTTAGCTGATTGGAGGGTGGCAACCTCCTACCTAATTGAAGCTCACTCCCTCCCACATTTAAATGGTTAAAAGCTCACTCCATGGCATCTCCCACTCTCGGGGGAACTTGCCTGCTTACAGTGTGATTGTGACAAATCTATTACAGAGTGCTTTTCCTGGTAATGTACAGGTTAATAAAAGTTTCAATCAGACTTAGAACTTTTGCAACCAATATTGACAGATTTATTATAAATCATTCTTCCTGGCAATGCACAGGTTATTAAGAATCTATATTAGTGTAGGGACCCTTGAAACGTGGTCTGCCGTGCAGTTGGCTCAAGGGCTTACAACAATTTGGCCAAAATGTTAAACTAAAAGACCATTTTATTTATTAGTTATTTATACATGTATATTTAGGCACTGTACCATATATAAGTTTTTCTGGATGTGCACTGAGCTTTGTCTGTGTTTTATGTTATGTCTCTGGTTTTAAATATATATATATATATATATAGATATATATATAGATAGATATATCTATATCTATCTATATATATATATACATATATACATATATATATATATATGAAAGAAAAATTAACGCTCCATGGTGTGAAAAAGTATAAAGTGATTTAATATAACATGTAAGAGTGGTGCGATATGCACTTACTGAATAATTCAAATGAAATTCATATGAGAGGAACTGTTTATAGTCGGCGTCCAGGACCTGGATACTCCCAGCAGGTAGTCCGAAGATGAAGTCCAAGGATCCCAAAAAAAGTACTCTGTGGCGCCTTTTATCTGTTTTTTGTGTGTATATGTGTGTGTGTGTGTGTACGTACGTACGTACGTACGTACGTATAAATACACACACACACATATATATATTCTTGGAGGCAATATAAAATTATTGGAGTTAAACTCATATAGGCTTCCCTGGGGAGGGGATTGATGCTTTAAGGCAGGGGTACACAAACTGCACCCCCCTGCCTGCTCCCTCCAGTGCTTGTGCCCTCCTTGACGGTGTCAAATGACGTGATGTTGCCAACGCGACGTGTCAACCCAAGCCTCAGAATCTTGGTAAGTTAGGTTGCAGAGGCCTTGCGTAGTCCCCCAGCATTCAATTTTAAATGCCTTGGGGAAGACCGTGGGGCCTTTGCAACCGCTACCCCCCCCCCCCCAACCTGCTTTAAGGTAAAGAAAAAAACTAAGTGGGGGAGATTCCATTGAAGTGAGACTACTGAGCACTAATGAAATAATCCCCGAAGAACAGGGCATTACTGGCCAATAATGCCCTGGCTGGAAGAGTTGAAGGCCTGAGGCAAAGCAGAGGGACTTTAACCCAGCCAGGGCATTATTGGCCAGTAATCCCTTGTTCTGAGGGGATTATTACTATTATAGGCTAAATGTAGACTTTTTTCATAAATAATAGACACTTTTGTAGTTATATAGATTTTTTAAATTAAAATAAAATGGGAAATACATTAAAGCACCTCTATATACACTTACACTGCAGCTATCTATATACACACACACACACACACACACACACACACACACACACACACACACGCTACATCCAAACTCTGCTGTTACACACACACACTGCTGCTACACACAAACTGCAGCTACACACACACACACAAACTGCAGCTACACACACACTGCAGCTACACACCTACTCAAACTGCAGCTACACACACACACACTAGCTACATCTAAACTCTGCTGTTACACACACACACACTGTAGCTACACAAACTGCACACACACACACACACACACACACACACACACACACACACACTGCAGCTACACAGCCACTTAGTTACTTTGCAGCTACACACTCTCTCCTTCCTTAACTCAACTTTGTTCATGGAGGGAGGGGGAGGAGTCACTGCCTGCTGCTTCTTCCTGACCAATCCCCTGCCCTGTTTCTGAGCTGTTCCTTCCTCCTGACCAATCCCCTGCCCCAGAGCTGTTCTGACAGCTGATTGGCTGGAAATAAACACATTGCAAGCTACAAATATTCCAGGCATTACTGATTGGATAATGCCCGGAATTTTAACCAATCAGAGAGCAGGGATTTCAGTAATGCCTGGAATTTTACTGCTTTAGCCTACATACAATGTATCAATGTTCACAGCATCTTTTTCATTACTGCATCTTTCATTCATCAGATAGGCACGTAACATCTAACCAAAGTAGCAGATATTGTACACTGTCATTATCAGTGCTCGACAAATAATGATAACCTGTCGCCCGTTGCGAGTGGATTTAGGCAGCTGGCGACCCGTGCTGCAGCTCAATGAATTCCCCTGCTCGTGACAAATTTTTTTTTTTTAAATAAATAAATAATCCCCCTCCCTGATTGGGTTAAAAAAAAAAGTTAAAAAAAATGGCGGCAAATCCTGTGGTCCCGGCGCGCGTGCACAGGGCAAGCAGAGTGTCCTGCCATTTGCGCTGCTTGTTCCCCCCAGCAACCCAGAATCCCCCGCATCCCTCCCCCCCTCCGCTCCCCAAGTGGGACGGAGGGGGAAGCCCAAAACAAGCGCCGCGCGCGATCCAGCCCCCACACCCTCCCCCCTCGGCTCCCCACGTGGGACGGAGGGGGAAGCCCAAAACAAGCGCGCGATCCAGCCCCCCCGCACCCTCCGCTCCCCACGTGGGACGGAGGGGGAAGTGCCAACCCAGCTTCCCCCGTGCGCGCCTCCTGCGCCAGTCCACCTCCTGCCCATAATCTCCCCCTAATCACCTGCCCCCGATCCTCGCTTGCTGCCCGGGGGTGTCCGGGGAGCGTGCTGCGGCGTCGGCCGCTTCGGGGGGGGGGGGGGGGGGAGAGGGGCTGCTGCTGCTGAGGCCCACGCTGCGCTGTGTGTCCCATGTCTTGGAGAGGGCCCACTGCCGTGCGGAGACTCCACTGCTGCCACGTGTGACCCGGTGAGTGTGTGAGTGACAGACTGAGTGTCTGTGATTGTGTGAGTGTGCCTGTGTGTCTGTGAGTGTGCCTGTGAGTGTGCCTGTGTGTCTGTGAGTGTGCCTGTGTGTCTGTGAGTGTGCCTGTCAGTGTGCCTGTGTGCCTGTCAGTGTGCCTGTGTGTCTGTGAGTGTGCCTGTGTGTCTGTCAGTGTGCCTGTGTGTCTGTGAGTGTGCCTGTGTGTCTGTGAGTGTGCCTGTGTGTCTGTGAGTGTGCCTGTGTGTGTGTGTGTGTGTGTCTGTCAGTGTGCCTGTGTGTCTGTGAGTGTGCCTGTGTGTCTGTGAGTGTGCCTGTGTGTCTGTGAGTGTGCCTGTGTGTCTGTCAGTGTGCCTGTGTGTCTGTCAGTGTGCCTGTGTGTCTGTCAGTGTGCCTGTGTGTCTGTCAGTGTGCCTGTGTGTCTGTGAGTGTGTCAGTGTGCCTGTGTGTCTGTCAGTGTGCCTGTGTGTCTGTGAGTGTGCCTGTGAGTGTGCCTGTGTGCCTGTGAGTGTGCCTGTGTGTCTGTGAGTGTGCCTGTGTGTCTGTGAGTGTGCCTGTGTGCCTGTGAGTGTGCCTGTGTGTCTGTGAGTGTGCCTGTCTGTGTGTCTGTGTGTGTGTATCTGTGTGTCTGTGTGTGTGAGTGTGTGTCTGTGAGTCTTCTGCGTGAGTGTGTCTCTGCGTGAGTGTCTGCGTGAGTGTCTGCGTGAGTGTGTCTCTGCGTGTCTGTGAGAGTGAGTGTGTGTCTGTGAGTGTCATCCTCTCCCTGTGTCGCCCTCGCCCTCTTTCTGTCTTTGTCTCTCATTCTCTCTGTGTGTGTTCTGTGTCTCTCATTTTTGTGTGTCTCTCATTTTTGTGTGTCTCTCATTTTTGTGTGTCTCTCATTTTTGTGTGTCTCTCATTTTCTGTGTGTGTCTCTCATTTTCTGTGTGTGTCTCTCTTTTTCTGTGTGTGTCTCTTTTTTTCTGTGTGTGTCTCTTTTTCTGTGTGTGTCTCTCTTTTTCTGTGTGTGTCTCTCTTTTTCTGTGTGTGTCTCTCTTTTTCTGTGTGTGTCTCTCTTTTTCTGTGTGTGTCTCTCTTTTTCTGTGTGTGTCTCTCTCTTTTTCTGTGTGTGTCTCTCTCTTTTTCTGTGTGTGTCTCTCTCTTTTTCTGTGTGTGTCTCTCTCTTTTTCTGTGTGTCTCTCTCTTTTTCTGTGTGTCGCTCTCTTTTTCTGTCTCTCTCTTTTTCTGTCTCTCTCTTTTTCTGTCTCTCTCTTTTTCTGTCTCTCTCTTTTTCTGTCTCTCTCTGTCTGTCTGTCTCTCTCTGTCTGTCTCTCTCTATCTGTCTCTCTCTATCTGTCTCTCTCTATCTGTCTCTCTCTATCTGTCTCTCTCTATCTGTCTCTCTGGCCGAGTCCATAGAAGGACAGGCCGCGCTGAGGCGTGCGGACGCTCCGCGCTGAGCCCCTGCATACTCAATGAGGATGCCTTGAGAGGGGGCTCACGCGAGCGTCCGCAGGCGTGCTGAGGCGCTGGAGTTTTCAGCCGACAGCCAAGCTGTTTTTCAGAGCACTGTCGGCTGAAAACATCCAATCAGCGCGGAGCAGCGTCAACGTCACGGCGCCTTGACGTCTCTCCCACTCTCTCTCTGTCTCTCCCACTCTCTCTCTGTCTCTCCCACACTCTCTCTCTCTGTCTCTCCCACACTCTCTCTCTCTGTCTCTCCCACACTCTCTCTCTCTGTCTCTCCCACACTCTCTCTCTCTGTCTCTCCCACACTCTCTCTCTCTGTCTCTCCCACACTCTCTCTCTCCCACACTCTCTCTCTCTGTCTCTCCCACTCTCTCTCTCTCCCACTCTCTCTCTCTCCCACTCTCTCTCTCTCCCACTCTCCCACTCTCTCTCTCCCACTCTCTCTCTCTCTCTCTCCCACTCTCTCTCTCTCTCTCTCCCACTCTCTCTCTCTCTCTCTCCCACTCTCTCTCTCTCTCTCTCCCACTCTCTCTCTCTCTCTCTCCCACTCTCTCTCTCTCTCTCTCCCACTCTCTCTCTCTCTCTCTCCCACTCTCTCTCTCTCTCTCTCCCACTCTCTCTCTCTCCCACTCTCTCTCTCTCCCACTCTGTCTCTCTCCCACTCTGTCTCTCTCCCACTCTGTCTCTCTCCCACTCTGTCTCTCTCCCACTCTGTCTCTCTCCCACTCTGTCTCTCTCCCACTCTGTCTCTCTCCCACTCTGTCTCTCTCCCACTCTGTCTCTCTCCCACTCTGTCTCTCTCCCACTCTGTCTCTCTCCCACTCTGTCTCTCTCCCACTCTGTCTCTCTCCCACTCTGTCTCTCTCCCACTCTGTCTCTCTCCCACTCTGTCTCTCTCCCACTCTGTCTCTCTCCCACTCTCTCTCTCTCCCACTCTCTCTCTCTCCCACTCTCTCTCTCTCCCACTCTCTCTCTCTCCCACTCTCTCTCTCTCCCACTCTCTCTCTCTCCCACTCTCTCTCTCTCCCACTCTCTCTCTCTCCCACTCTCTCTCTCTCCCACTCTCTCTCTCTCCCACTCTCTCTCTCTCCCACTCTCTCTCTCTCCCACTCTCTCTCTCTCCCACTCTCTCTCTCTCCCACTCTCTCTCTCTCCCACTCTCTCTCTCCCACTCTCTCTCTCCCACTCTCTCTCTCCCACTCTCTCTCTCCCACTCTCTCTCTCCCACTCTCTCTCTCCCACTCTCTCTCTCTCTCCCACTCTCTCTCTCTCCCACTCTCTCTCTCACTCACTCTCA
Organism: Ascaphus truei; assembly: GCF_040206685.1. Lineage (NCBI taxonomy): Eukaryota > Metazoa > Chordata > Amphibia > Anura > Ascaphidae > Ascaphus > Ascaphus truei. The sequence goes on along the minus strand of NC_134484.1, from coordinate 290,383,330 downwards.
CTCTCTCCCACACTCTCTCCCACTCTCTCTCTCCCACTCTCTCTCTCACCCACACTCACTCTCTCCCACACTCACTCTCTCTCTCCCCCACACACTCTCGCTCTCTCCCCCACACACTCTCACACTATGGATCTGGATATCTTAACTGCCCTATACTACACTGAAATAACCTATACTGCTTACTTCCAGATCTGACTCAAGCTTCACACGGAAGACATCGAACCCCCCCTAACCCAGAAGACAGGTAACGAACACCTCCCCTCCAATGTATAACATTGCGGGAATGAGGGTACCTGGACTTTGAGGGTCTGCGGATCAGGTAAGATCCCAGACGGGATTGCTGCTTTAAATATTGTGAAGCGGGGGCATCCAGACACTAGTTAAGGGGTGCAGGAAACTAGTCATCCACATCTGGCTTTTTTTTTCTAGATTTGACATTTATACACACACACACACACACACACACACACACACCAAGGACTAATTGTAGTATAATGTAATACAATAAATAAACTAATATCAAAAACGAATGTTCTTACTAGGAATTTATTCAATTTATTTAATTTATGGCTTTTTTTAAAATGCGTGGCTGGGGGCGGGACTAGAGGCGGGGTTGGGGGCGGGACTAGGGGCGGGACTAGGTGGCGAGTAGATTTTTTGGTTCGGCGAGTAGATTTTTGGGTGATTTGTCAAGCACTGGTCATTATAATAAACCTCATTCCATAATTTCCCTGCCTCACAGACACACCATTGCTGTTGGCTCTCATTCAAGTAACCTGCCAGGAAGAGAATTAAGAGTCAGGCTTTGTCAAAAACAAGAGAATTTTCTATAAGGTTCAATTTCCCCTTTTGTGTTTTAGTTTTCCTTTACCATACTGCACAATTGTATGGTTTCACCTCTAGTTTTTCCCTTCTCAATTAACTAAGGCAGTTTCTATGAGAAGACCAATTGCAGTTTGCTGTCTGATGGAGCTGAGAAAGTTAGAACAAACAACATGAGTTAAAATTAGAATACGCTAATGTCAGCAGCTTTTGGCTTTTTTTTAACTTAGAAAAGCCACACGTAAAATAAAAAAAATATGTTAAAAAGCGTTTATACAGTGCTTTCCTCACAATGGGACTCAAAGCACATCACAGTTGCAATGAGAGAAAGACATTTAAAACTAAGCCACCAAACATGATGGAAATATAGTACTGTATGTAACAAAATACAAAAGGACAGTTTATGCAGCTTTAAATGTAAACATGCCAATCATAAAACAGATTCGCCAATTAAGGCCGCGCTTATAGTGCTGGCGACTCGACGTCGCCCGAAAACAAATGCATTACCGCCGCCGCGTGTGCTTATAGTAAGCGCAACGGCGACAATGCGACGGAGCCGTCGCGAAAACTGGTAGCCGGCAAAATTTGATTTTTCCAGGGCTGTCGCCTCACGTGACGGCCCTTGAACCAATCAAATGGCCGGAAACCCGCAACGCCGCCACCCGGCGAAATATAACTTTCGCCGGTAGCGACGGGTGACATCACCCGGCGTGTCGCCGTCGACGGCACTATAGGCACGGCCTTATAAGCAACCAAAGAGAGAGAACTTTATGTCACTTAAAAGGAACAAAAAAACTGGTTAGGTAGCAACTTGGCTGCTGCATTCTGCACAGCTCTGTTTCCTAAAGTCCCAAGCACTGCAGTCCTACAGGTGTCAGGAGACAGACATGAACCAGGACAGGGAGACTCTCTGGGGGGAGATTACGTGATTAATCACAGCTATATTCCTCGGGGGACAGAATAAGAATGATCACGACTGATCAGCGCCAAGCCTAGATCAAGGACAACTCAGAGATTCCATACTGAGTACAGCAGCTGGGATTTAGCAAGCTTAAGGCCAGTTGACCCAGAGACTCGTTTTCATCAGACAGCAATCTCCCACCATCAACACCTTGGTCTTTTTAGGATTCAACCTCAACCAACTGGAACTTATTCAGTCAACAAGCACAGTTCACTTTCAAGATCGGTTATTTTTTGGAGGTGATACACCTTTAAACAATTGAATGGCTAGAGTGAAAAAAAGAAGATACTTTCTAGAATTACAACATACTCAGGGCAATAATCAAAAAGAATGCAGTTACTCCCACAGTTATGGGGTGAATGCAAGAAGCAGACACTTTCATTTCAATTTCACAATTGGAGTAAACATAGCTCAAGTCCTGTACATTATATAAAGTAAATCAACTTTTTAAAAACATTTTATAAAACCATGTCATGATTTCCTTACAACTTTCTCCTGTACCATTATATAATCTTAGGTTGCAAGAAATGTGTTTATTTCCCCACAATAAAGTAAAATAGGCCAGAATATCCTTCACATTGCGTAAATCATTTTAGGTAGATGTTTGCTAGCATTCAGAGAAAAGGTCATAAAAGGATTGTAATTTCAAATATACTGCCTCCAATATCACTACCAATGACTGCAGAACAAAATTATACATTTCCCAATAATTTAAGCAAGCAGAATATGTGAGACGAAGGAGCACAGCAAAAAATGCTATCCATAGAGATAAAATAAATTCAGGGCAACTCCATGTAAAAAGTAAAGGTATTTAATTAATTAATCCACAATGGTGAAGAGAGAACTAACGCACCAACGTGTTTCATCCGTAGGGACTTTATCAAGGTGTAATTAGACCGTAAACCATTGCAATCTTTATACCTGCACAATTTGCGCCAAAACCTGCCGGTGTTGCGTCATACATGCGCGTCCGGGGTCCGTCGCGTCGCCGTGCTGCATCCCAATCCAGCCAGAATGATCTGGCGCCCGGGATGACATCACTGCCACCCGACACCACCCCAGGCTGGAAAGCAAGCATGCGCTACTTCCTGGCAGGCCGTTGAGGTCATAATTTAAGCAGTCTGCTTCAACACCTCCACATTTTACAACCAGAGAGATTAGAAGTGTGAGTAATGTCAGTTCACTGGTTACTTCCCACACCCTAAATACTAAGATTTGATTTATTTCACAGACTGCCAACTGCTTCACTAATGTACCATGGTACACACCCAAGGCTTTCACATCATAGTAAAAATTGCGAGAGATGATTATGATGGACTCTCCTGTGGGGTATCACAGTGTACGATTATACAGAAATTCAAAGCCATAGCCCAGTGATTCCCAACAGGGGGTTCTTGAGGTATCCCTGAGGTACTAGGCTTAATAAATCCCAGGCAGCATGGGGTGGTATAACTGTCAATTATAACAGGACCTTTCGCTCCACTCAATGCTTTTCATCCACAGTAGCAAGGCATTGTTGGACGTGACTTTGGAAGCTCCCACAGCAATTGACGGCATGCTGTTTGTACACATCAAGATGAAGTTTGGGGCCTTTTCAAGCATGCGTCCCCCCCCCACACACACAATCTCACTGCCTGACATCAATCAACATTTTGTTAGCAATAATCTGATAAGTAGGCAATAAGATATATTCATTGGGGGTTGTGGAACAAATATTTTCGAGCAGGGGATACACAATGTAAAAAGAAAATGTTGAAAACGACTGCATTTCCATTGATTGGAGTATGTCCCTTATGTTTTCATCCAAGCTCCGAATGCCAGGAATAGAATTGTTTTATAGTAAAACTAGAAAGGACATGATTGTATTTGAAACAAAGAGAGGACTATGGAATGGGTAAACAATATAGCAGTCTGTGCTGGACAGCTATATTGTTGCACTTCAATACAGGCATAGAGCGGTTGCTATTTTCTAAAACTGGAGGGGACTATTTGGCAATTTCCTAGTGAATAACACTATTATCACCATATGAAGTAATCCATTAAACCAGTGGTGCGCAAACTTTTTGTCCTGCGCCCCCTGCCTGCTCTCCCCCCCTCCCTCACCTTGTATCCAACGTCAAATGACGCTGCGGGGTTATGTGATGTCCCCCACCCCGTAGAGGGGGGAGAGAGGGCGGGCGAGAGGGGGGAGAAAGGGCGGGCGAGAGGGGGGAGAAAGGGCGGGTGAGAGGGGGGAGAGAGGGCGGGCGAGAGAGCACTCTAGCAACTAAACGCGCACGCCACATGCACGTGCTCAACGCCGGTCGCACGCCTGCACTATATAAACAAGCCTTATAGGCGATCGTGAAGTATCAATATACATTTTAATAATAGTGTACATGGGCAGGGGGTGTCTTGAGCTGAACCGCATTGATTTCAGCTTCGGGTACCCCCTATTTCATGAGATACAGGCCCTGTTATGGGGTGCCGGTATCCCCTTGCTTTTAAACCTCCCGCATCACGTGACCGGGGGATTTAAATCCTGCAGGGGAATACTGGCACCCTATAACGGGGCATGTATCTCATGAAGTAGTGGGTCCCCGAGGCTGAAACCAATGCGGTTCAGCTCAGGACACCCCCTGCTCATCTACACTAGTATGAAAACACACATATCAATAACAAATAATTAATTACCGTAGCGGCTATCCGCTATGGTAATGAAGCTGCTTTAATATAATTTTTATTAATATTGTGTGGGAGCAGGGGGTCTCCTGAGCTGAACCGCATTGATTTCAGCCTCGGGGACACCCCGCTACCCGAGTTACAGGCCCAGATATAGGGTGCGGGTATCTCCATTATTTACATGTCATGCGACGTGGACGCTTTACAAATGACGGAGACACTGGCATCCAACGCCCCATACCAGGGCCTTTAACTCGGGAAGCAGCGGGTCCATGAGCCAGAAATCAAAGCGGTTCAGCTCAGGAGACCCCCTACTCCCGCACACTATTTTAAAAAAAATACATAAAAAGCAGCTTCATTACCTTAGCGGCTATCCGCTAAGGCAATGAAGGGGTTAAGGCACAATAGCCGGTTTCTTGGGGACAATTGTCTCCAATAAATATTGCAATAAACAACACACCCACCCCCTGTGCTCCCAGCAAACCCTATACCCCCTAACATACATAAAATATATTTTTTTTTAATGCACAGGAATTATACTATAGGCCGGTTGTGGTCCTCGGGTATTCCACACGGGTGTCCGGAGACACCGCTTGCCTGTGGTACCAATCCTGTGCCCCCCCAAAAAATGTAAAATAAAAAAATGCATACTTTGAAAAAATACACCCCCCTCCCTTCCCCACCCCCTAACACAGAGTACAATAATGGCCAAAATTAGTATTATTCACATATGGATAATAGTGCATTTGGCCATTTAAAATACATTACGCAGCATAAATAAAGTAAATAAATCTTGCCCTCACCCCTGCCAGGCTGCCATGATGAAGGCCGTCCTCATCACCGTCCATGCCCTCCGTTGCCACAAACAATACAGTAGATAAAAAAAAATCACAAACAAGATCCAATGCAATCAAAACAATGAGAAACTAAAAACAAATAAAGTAGTAAACAGAACTAAATTACCACCAATCAATTAATCCAATCCAAAATAAATACCACAATTAACAATTAAAATATCAAAACAAAACCATTAATAAATAAATGTAAGCTTAAAGTAAACACCATCAGACAAAATCTAACTACCAAAAAGAAGCCATTATTAAAAAGCAAGCAACCCCCCCCCCCCTCTCCTGAAAGAAAACACCACTAAAAATGACATCTTACTAAATAAAACAAAAAATTAAATTGGCCAAACATTTCTAAACAAAAAGAAGCAAAATACATTTAAAATACATAAAGGCAAGCATTTGCAAAAACAATCATTGCTTGTCCCCTGCATGTATGTATATCCATAAAGAGACATACATAAATACAGTGTCAATGAATGGGCATTTAAAAAAATGCAATCATCCTTAGTGGTGTTTTAAATAGTTTCTTTCAGGGGGGGAGGGGGGTTGCTTGCTTTTTATTAGTGGCTTCTTTATGGTAGTTAGATTTTGTCTTATGGTATTTACTTTGAGCTTTCATTTATTTATTAATGGTTTTGTTTTGGTGTTTTAACTGTTAATTGTGGTATTTATTTTGGATTGGATTAATTGATTGGTGGTAATTTAGTTCTGTTTACTTCTTTATTTGTTTTTAGTTTCTCATTGTTTTTATTGCATTGGATCTTGTTTGTGATTTTTTTTTTTTGGTTGACCATTGACTGGCATAGTGTTAAATGATGCTCATATTATATGGGCATGATGTGCCCACTGTGCCATTCAATTGTTTTATTGGCATTTGTTATCTATTTAATTGGCTACGTGCTGTGTTTTATTTTGCTATGTGCTGTTTTATTTAGCTATGTGCTGTTTTTAATTTGGGTCTGTTTTTTTATTCCTTCCCCATTTCTTGCTCTAGTGGTAAAACATGCTCATATTATGAGCATGATGTACCCACTGTACCAATGAATGGGTTAAGGGTGGGGGTAGTTGCCTGGGGAGGGTGGGTAGGCCTCCTGGGTGGGTAGTGGCAGCGGATGGGTTAACCCCATAATTACTATAGTGGTTAGTAACTGCAAAGTTGATTAACGGGTTAGGGGGACATTAGATTTTTTTTGTTGTTGTAAGAACTGTATTATTTATGGCAATGGAGGACATGGACGGTGATGAGGATAGCCTTCATCGTGGCAGCCTGACAGGAGTGACTGCAAGATTTATTTACTTTATTTATGCTGCTTATTCTTGTCTTTTAAATGGCCAAATGAACTATTATCCTGCTGGGTTCACCTGAGGGCACCGGACTCTGACGGGGATCGCCAGAGACAGAGATATGCCTCCCCAATGATCTTACAGGTATTACAGTTGCAAGGCTCTTCTCCACATTGCTCAAATAAATTTTCAGATTGTATCCTTTCATTTTACCTTTGATCGTTGTCTTGGTCTTTAAGCCTCTCTTGGAATGCTGTAGAATACCATCTTTTTCCAATGATTGTCATTTCTTCTTGCGATATGTCCAGCCCACTGCAATTATAATTCCTTCATCCTTTTGATGTCACAGACCTGTTCGGTTTAGAATCCATTCATTTTTTTCCTGTCTCTTTGCGTTGTCTGAAGCTTCTGAATTATCTTTGCATTTAGGGTCCAAATTTCACATCCATACGTGAGCATGGGCAATAAACCCTTTGTTTGTAAACTTTCTTCTTGAGGCACAGTTCCCCTGAAATATTTCTTGTTTCTTTGAAATGTGCTCCATCCCATCTTCATTCTCCTATTGATTTTATTCAAAATGTTTCCACCCATTGTTAATTGTTGGCCAAGGTAGACAGTCTTCGACCTCTAGTTCTATTCCATTTCAATCTTTGCAGATTTGTTGATCACTTTGGTCTTGCAGAGATTTATGTTGAGGCCCACATTCTTACTTGCTTCAGCAAGCTCTCCAATTTGTTGCTGGAGGTCTTCTGGACTTGTGGCAAAAATAACAATGTCATCTGAAAAATTGTAGATGACTAATTTATAGTTGATTTTGATTCCTATTCTTTTTTTCTTTCAAATCTAATGTCCTGAACAGTTCTTCAAGTGTGGCAGTGAAATGCTTTGGTGACATTGTGTCTCACACTGCCACTCCCTTGCTGATCCTTATTTTGCTGGTATCGTCATGTAATCCAGTGGCATAATCGTAAATGTGCTTTATAATATCAATGTACGCTTCTTCAACATTGTCATAATACATTTAGGAGTGCTGAGGTGTAGACAGAATGAAATGCTTTTTTGTAACCTACGAATCCTCAACTGAATGGTAGAGTGTATCCATTACTTCGAGAAATTAATTATTGTATAACTTCAATGTTTTCCATTGTTTTGTATCCACTGCTAAATCCTCCTAGTTCTGTAGGCTGGGCAAAGTCCAGGGTCTGTTGTAGCCGCTTAGTATCGTATTGGCCTAAATTGCTATATTTTTTTTCCTAAAAAAAGGCCTTCCGAAAACTGTACTCGTATTATATGGGCAGCCCAACATCTGTTATTTTTCATGTAGAACACCTTCAAAACTTTAGGGCCGTATTATCTGCGAGGCAGTACTATATTCGGGCCAATACGGTAAGTACAGTAATGTAAAGAGTTTTGCAAAAAAATTCTACTTAGAATAAATTCATGATGTAGAAGTTGTCACATTCTTCAAATTCTAGCTATCTGTTACCACGTTCATCAAAGCAACTTGATTTCTGCGCTCGAGTTGTCAATCCTGTGTAATGATGTAATCCGTTTGCAGCTATCACGTATGGGGTCACTCCTCACAGGGCCCCTATAAAGGGAGAACCCCCGGCAAAGGGGGAGGCTCCCAAAGAACGAAAAAAAAAGGTACGCAAAGCGCACTGCGGAGTTACTAAAATGAATGTTTATTACAAGGGAAAATAGCCCAAGAAGGGGACTAAAAACCAAACAAATGACTACAAATAATGCAAAAAAGGACACAAAAATAGGTCTTCACATAAGACCACACCAAAGTGACAAGTAATAACAATAATAAAAGCAAGTAACAAATCACAATCCCACAAGCCTATAGGTGACCACGTGAGTGGGAAATAACCCAAGGAGGTTCACTAAGAACACATCATGTGGGTGGGTATAATAACCAGAGATGCAAGATAACTTAAATAAAAGCCTCAAAACACCCTGGTGAAACAAGCAAGCCGAGGGGAAGGAACACTAACCGGGAGGGAGAGGGCAGCAAGCACAACCACGTAAAGGATCCGGATGTCGTGACCGCACCACAGATGTAAAGCTCCACTCTCTCTCACAGACAGCGTCTCTCCAGCCGGCGTGCACATGCGCAGAACAACCTCCCGTGACCTCTACGCGTTTTGCACCACGTGCTTCTTCAGGAGTTCCGTTACCACGGTCATTCCTGTTACCGTAACCATGCTTACCAACTAATGCCTTGGATTTCTGCTGTCCATCAATCTCTGCATTGCAATTTCCCATAACGATCTTGGTGACAATTTCCTTTCCTGTTAAGTTGGTTGATTTCATGGTAGAAATCTTCAATTTCATTGGTTGAAGTCTATTCCACTGATTCTTCCATAGTCTGTACCTCTGTAATAGAATAGGTTCCTCCTTTTGAGCTCAATGAGGCAGTCATCCAACTTCACTAAGGCTAACAATATCCCTTTGAATCTTTTCAATTTTGTTTTCCATTTCTTGCCGTGTTGCTTCACTGGAGAGTGTCAGGCAGCTGTAGATTGCCAGGTTTAGGTTTAAATGACAGCTTTTGTTTAACCTCCAAGAACGCACACTTTCAAACCCAGGGCCATTCCAGCTTCCAGAGAATGAGGGCCATTGCTTTTTGTGCTCCATATTTGATGGTTGAGGCCTTACTTGCCATGCCGGCCTCATTTGTATGTTGGCAACTACCTTTCCCACTTTAACAGGGTATATTGTTCAAACTTTCATTTGGTACAAACCTACCAGCACAACTGCCACTATAAATAGAGTGGCTTCAAGAAGTATTTCACCCTCTGCCAATAATGTCCCATTTTGTTGAACTACAAATAATATATGCAGTTTTTCAAACTGAATTTTTTTATTCAAAGCTACAAAGATGCAGTGGTTAAACAGAACATAGTTATATGAGGAGGAAAAATTTGAGCAAAGGAAATGAACAAAATGAAATGTAATGGTTGCATAAGTATTTAGCCCCTTAAGTCCATACTTGGTAGAAGCACCATTTGCAGAAATTACTGCTACGGGTCTTTTTGAATCGGTATCATACAAGCTTTGCACACTAGGAAGGCAACAATTTTACCCATTCTTCACGGAAAAAATGATTCATTTCTGATAAGTTAATTGTGGATCGTCGATGGACTGCAATCTTCAAGACCCTCCATAAATGCTTGATTGGATTCAAGGATTTGCCTGTACATTGCACCGTCCATTTCCCCCTCTAACCTGATAAGCTTCTCAGTCCTGCTGAAAAGAAGCATCCCCATAATATGATGTTGCCACCACTATGTTTGACAATTGGGATGGTGTTGACTGAGTGAAGTGCAGTCTTGGGCTCGTCTGACCACAAAACCTGTTTCCACATGTCTGCAGTATAATAATCTATATGATTTTTCTCAAACTCCATGTGTAATTTATGATAATTCTTTTTAAGTAATGACTTATTTCTTGCCACCCATCCAGAGGTCAGCTTTGTGTAGAAACCAGCTTATTGTTTATGTGTGAACAATGACTCCCATCTCAGAAATTGAACTTTGAAGCCAACAATGACCTTGAGAGATTTTCAGAGTGACATCCCGAACCGAGTGACAATCCTGCTTCCCCGGTTGCTCAGTTAGGAAGGGTGACCTAATCTGGATAGTATGATGCATCTCTTTCACTTCTTAATGATGCACTTCACTGTGCTGGGAGGGATAATCAGCACCTTTGAAATTTTCTTGTACCCTTCTCCTACCCTGTACAGTACTTCTCTACCACTATCCCTGACTTGTTTCGAAAGCTCATAGATGCTTTGTTGGATCACTATGGGAGTTGCAGCTTGAAAGTCTTTATATACCTGAGGGAAGTTACCTATAAGTTACACCACGTTGATTACACACAGGATAAAACCATTTGACTAACATTCTGACCTTTCAAATAATTCATTTACATCGGAGCTAATTTAGGGCTGCAGTAGCAAAGGTGTTGAATACTTATGCTGCTAAGATTAATCTAATTTTCTCTGTAAATCTAATTTCTTTATATTCAATATGCATTTTCTAACTTTATCCCTTTGGAATAGTTTCTGTAGATTCTACATGTAAAGTCCCATTTGAAAGCTTTGTGGCAAACGCTCAGGTGCCAACAAAATGTGAAAACGTTACAGGGGGGGTGAATAATTCAAAAACACTGTACGTAGTGGAAAACAGGACAGGCACTCCAATGTTCAAAAGGTCAAAATGTATTCTCAATGTTACGGCTCCCAATAGAGCCTTTAACAAGAGCAGCTACTGGCAGCCAAAACGCTGAGAATACATTTTCACCTTTTGAACATTGGAGTGCCTGTACTGTTGTCCACGATCATTGTGCTGCTTCTGCCGACACTTGGACAGTATGCACTAAGGACACTGTTTAGACTGGCTGCACCAACACGCCATCTTTCAATGTCGCCCTGCAGGGACATTGAAAGATGGCACATCGCAGCGGCTGCTCTAGTCAGAGTGGTGGTTTTGCATGGCACATTTAAACATGCATTTATCAGATCTGGCTTCTCGGAGCAGGCTGTCGGGCGTGGCGGATATCGCGGCTTAATGACAAGTGGTGAGCTGCCCTGCGGTGATGTGTCCTGGCGGCAGAATACCGATGGCATTTTGGTCATGCCAAACGACCAATTCCGTCTCAGAGCTGTGTGTGTCTAAAGCAATATGGGTTGTTTACGGTTTTTGTGAGCAGAATTTTACCCATGACACATAAAAGAGGTACCAAATTGTAAAACTGGTGAAAAATATGCAACAAGGAAACTAAACTTTTTGTCCCATTGTTCAAAAAATTGGAACATTAAAAAGAGGTAAAGCACCAATTCCATCCAGAGGCCTATAAAATTTATAATTTTAATGTTTCCCCTGAGATTTGTGATTACCATGACAACATTTAGACTGCACTGGGCTCTGGCTAGAGCTCCATTTTAATCTTCCGGAAACATCATATTTTAGATGCTTAAATCTATTAAATGGAGAATTAGCTTTCAAAATTAAAAACAGTGTTGGAAAGGGCAAGATGAGATCTCAAGTAAAAATTAAAATGCAAAAATAAAAATCCCAATCAGTGTGGATTACTGATTAACAATTACTGCTATAACACGTATTGTAAAATATCACAACTGTTCTCCGAGGACATTTTTCTTTGAAATAAAATCAATGCCCCACTTGCTAAACAAACAAACAAACAAAAAATCTGAATCTATAAATATTTTTAGATATATAATTCTCTAAGGAAATCTGCGCATTCCTCTGTGATGGGCTGAACGGCCTGTCACTCGCCCAGTGACAGCCAATTAAACGGCACATCCTGTGTAATGAGACTGCACATTGGCTGTACAACGTCTTAAGTGTCACATATCAACTGTCTGTGGTGTTCAAATTGGAGATGAATTGGGGGTGAAGAATTGGACTCTGCACATCATCAACCCTGCAAATGTGAGAACTTGTCTTTCTAAATGATCTGACACTTTTTTCACATCTAAAGACTAAATTTCTAAGCTGCTATGCAACCTTCAGTGCGAAACTGCCCTTCCCAGGCCTGATTTATACATCTGCTTTTGCACATCCGACTCCTCATATCCTCCAATACCTGAGAACTGTACGCCTACCTATCTCCCTGCATCTCATTATGACCGCTATTGATTTTCCTGTTTGCCGTTTCCTCACTCCTTTGTAAACTTTTCTGTTCTCTCCAATTTCACCACTCTTCTCCTATCCACATTTCTTCATCCCTCCACCTATACATGTGCCCATACACTGCACACCTATGTACACCTTTTCCCAACAACTTCAACACCGCTCAATACAAAAAGCACCACCACAAATCATCTCACCACCTCCCTCTCTACCCCTCCTTGCTGCTGGGGATCTCTCCCTTAATTCCAGCCATATACACACCTCCTCTCACCCACGGTGTAGGATGTTTGGCCGTGACCAAAATGCCACGGGATTCTTCACTGAGATATCCACTCCCGTGCCCGACCGCCTTGCGCCTGGCAAGCCAGGTCTGGTGCACAAGACCGTCTGCTCCGACAACTGCATGTTTCAATGTCCCACGCGGTACTGCTACACTGTCTAGACAGGCAGCTCCGAGGTGCCATCTTTAAACCTCCTCCGGGACATTCAAATATGCAGTTGTTGAGCAGCAGACCGGGCTTGGCCTGTTGGGCCTTGTGCGCGGCAGACAGCGGCGGTCGGACGCAGGAGGTGACATTGCAGTAAAATGTCCCGCGGCGAGCTGCCCTGCAGCAAAGTGTCCCTGAGGAAGAACTGGGGTGGGGAGAGAAGAAAGGAGACAGATAGAGAAAGAGACAACAAGGAGAGGAGGAGACCGAGGGATGACGAGGAGGAGGGATTGGAGAGCAGTGTACATATGGGACAGGAGGGAGTGCAAAGAGAGGGGAGGAGAGATAGCAAGGTCAGTAGGAGGAGGATACAGAGAGACAGCTAGGAGAGGAGAGAGGTGAAATAAGTAGAACAGGAAGGAGTCTAGTGTGTACAAAGAGGAGCAGACACAGTAAGGCAGGGAATGCGAGGAGAGAGTGCAAAGAGGAGATGGCATGATGGAGGAGAGCGTAAGGTGGGGAAGAGGTGACAAGAGACAGCAAGGCATTACAGGGGAAGGTTAAAAACAGAGTAATGTTTAATTAATAACCTTTCAGATCTCCTAGAACGGCATATGTTACACTGGGTACAGCTAGTCTAAAAATATATAAGGCTAAGGATGTCTGCAACTCATTATGATGTCACCAGTATGATGTCATGTGCCAGATATATGGCCTACCAGGTATAACACAACTGGAATACCTCCTCAAAGAGAGAAAGCAAGGAGGGGAGGAGAGACAGCAAGGAGGGGAGGAGAGACAGCAAGGAGGGAAGGAGAGACAGCAAAGAGGGGAGGAGAGACAGCAAAGAGGGGAGGAGAGAGACAGCAAAGAGAGGAGGAGAGAGACAGCAAAGGGAGGAGAGAGACAGCAAAGGGAGGAGAGAGACAGCAAGGAGGGGAGGAGAGAGACAGCAAGGACAGAAGACAGGGATGACGAGGAGGGGGGAATGGAGAGCAGTGTACACATGGGGCAGGAGGGAGTGCAAAGTGAGGGGAGAAGAGACAGCAAGGTGAGTAGGAGCAAACAGAGGCAGCAAGGAGAGGAGGAGAGAGATGAGATGCGTAGTAGAGGAGGGAGTGTAGTGTGCACATAGAGGAGAAGACACAGTAAGGCAGGAAGTGCAGAGTCTGTGGAGAAGAGAGTACAACGAGGAGCAGGGCATGATGGAGGAGAGAGTAAAGTGAGGAAAAGGGGACAAGAGACAGTATTACAGGGACGAGAGAATACAAAGATGTTTGATTAATAACCTTAAGATTAGTTACATAGTTACATAGTAGATGAGGTTGAAAAAAGACGTACGTCCTCAAGTTCAACCTATGCTAAATTTAGACAACAGATACTTTATCCTTTATCTATACTTACTTATTGATCCAGAGGAAGGCAAACAAAAATCCCCAGTCATATATTTTAAGATATTATTCATAATATTCACATCTGTACTAAAAAAATAATAATCCTTTAAACACAGGCCGTGAAGCCCATTACCTTTATGAGCGCATAAAACTGCTTGGTAAATATCGTCCATAACCGACTGATGATATTATAAAGCACCAATTTATCCTATTCATTCATTTCTGAAATACATGTTTTATTCTTGCTTATTCTATTTTGAAATGTGAATGTGCTCACAAGTGATATTTTATTTTGCTATATGCTTATTCTATTAAATTTGATAACATATTAATTACTGAGAGCTTTAAATATACTGACTTGACTAAATCCTCCTCTAGGTTTCCATTGTAGTGCTGTATGCTAAGAGATAATGGAGAAAACCACGGTTGCAGACCTGTCTGAGGCATGTGAATGTGCTCACAATCTTACTGTACAATGTAGTAATAGAATTTAAATTCATCGTAATCTTAGCAGCTCCAAATAAAATGACAAATCTTAATTACTTAAAAGGATTGATGTTTAAAAACAGCTCAAGTGTGGAAGAGGAGGATTAAGCAGGAACTGCGATTTAATACCTCATTCTTCAGGGCCAGGTTACAGGGTAAAATGAGTACACATTACAAAGATATAGATATGATGCTCTAACTTAGTTGATTTCGATAGTAGACTTTTTGGATACCCAAGTGCCTGAAACACATTGCAAAGCAATATGTTAAAAACTCTTAAGCAAGGAATGAGTTAACACAATGGGTGTTGCTTTGTGCACAGAATTAATCTCAAAGGTAAGTGGAGCAGGCCATCCCCTGTGACATCTGTCAACAAAATAACCTCCTTAAGCCATTCACTCACAAGAGCAGGGAGAGCCAGAAGAAAAGAGGATGGGGAAGGGAGGGGGGGGGAGGAAAATCCCATTCCCCAATGATGAAGCAAACTTCAATTATGCTGGCTGCATCTTAAAGGCCTAATCAGGTTGGAGTGGATAAAGCCAGAATATCCTTCTTGAAGAAAGAACAGCTCACAGCAAATCCACATGACCAGCTGTAGCTACGTACAGTATGTGGGCAGTCCTAGTTCACAATTGAGCCATGTAACACGTTTTCATATTAGGAATTCAAATACATGTTGAGAAATTAATTTGTTTAATAGCTTTTGAAATATTCACCTTGACAAGCCACAGGAAAAAAATCTTCCCTTTTAGGTATCAGCCTGACAAAAGCCGTTTCAATGACCAATGAATCTCATATTAGTTGTCTGTTTTTTAGGCGTTCCTGAATACATACATTTTTTCATCCTCTGAAACAGAGTGGAATATTTCACAATTTATTTTGTTGACATTGGAAAAATTTAAATAGAAATTTGTATGTAAAATAAATAAATAATTAATGGATAATCCCTTTCATAATTGATGTGGTTCCATTTAGGAATTTGTATTAAAGGTGGAATTCAAGTACATATGTTTATCTGGAGAATATGGGTTATGTGTAAATGTGAAGTCTTGCAGGCCCCTCAGTCATGGAAAGGATTGCTTATCTTTATGGAGTGATACTGACTAACTGAAGGTGCTGATGGAGTTCTGCTAGTAGACATCTGATAGTACAGTGTGTGAATACAACAAAGTCCTGATGTCCTTGATGGGAGATGGAAAATGTCCACCACCACTTTTAAGCAATGTAAATTAAACTGAAATCTGCGTGCATATACATATATACATATTATATACACATATATATACACACACACACACACACAGACATATGAGCATACATTAATATTTCCATTTGCTATATATATATATAGCAAATGGAAATATTAATGTATGCTCATTTGCATGTCTTAGACAGGTCTGCAACCCCACCTTTCACCATTGTCACCCAGCACTTCAAATGCAGCAAGGTTTGCATCCCTTGCTTCATTTTTGCATAGCCAGTATAACAACCCCTCACTGAGTAGCCCCATTAAGGTCGAAACAGCCTGTCTGTGGGTGGGTTTACTGGCTATGCATCTTAACCCTGACTGTGCTCAAAGCTGTGACCATGCAGCAAGCTTAAGCCTATAGGGGGACCATGTTGAATGGGTTTGAAGCAAAAGGTGGCACTATGTGCTCATTTGCATGTCATTTCCCAGAATCCCTTGCTGCAGTGGAAGGGCTGTGTGCTGGGTGATAATGGTGAAATGCGGGGTTGCAGACCTAAGACATGCAAATGAGCATACAGTAATATTTCCATGTGCTATATGCTTTGCTACATTTTAAATGGTAGTTCTTGTTGTACACCTGTGAATGACTAGTCTATTAAGACAGATCTCCCTCCATTAGAGAGGTTAGTAGAGCTTTTTGAAGGTGCAGTAATGTTAGGACTTGCAAAACAGGGGATACCTTGGCGTGGTTTGCAAGCTTAAAATGCTTTGGCCAAAGAATTTAACTAAATTACCAACACTTAACCCTTTGCAGTCAAGAAGGAAAAAGATGGTATACAGTAGCTACTGCAAACATCCGCCGCCCAGCTGACAGCAGGATGTAAACAAGTACCATGAAGAAATTCACGCTGCATCTTACTTGAGTAAACTGTCTCTTTCACCTACCTGGAAATGAATATGTCTATGCACATCTGACAGAACTACAGAAAACAGATGCTTGCTTCTCACACAACTTGTGTTGCTGGCGACTGGGTATCATTTTTGTGATACAAGTCTGTCGGAGTGCTTTATCATATATGGGTAAAGCATTGCCAAATGAATAGCAAAAGCGCCAGCAACATGCTGTAAAAGAGCAACGCAGATCACTCTGCTGTTTTGTAGTGATTTACCCTATTGTGCAACAATCCCACGTTGAGGTTTTAACTGCAATGCTTTGGCCTTTTGCTGCTCATGTCTATTTGGTGCTGCCATCTTCATACTGCGTGTATATATATATATATATATATATATATATATATATATATATATAGGGAGAGGGAAACACAGCTGAAGGCACCACCGCGTTCTGAAGAGACAGACAGCTGTAACATGGCCCGATGGCAACATCGGGACGCATCGGGCCATGTTACAGCTCTGGAAGCTACATCGCGGCACGGCCGCGCATGCGCAGTCATTTTGGTGCAATGTAAGGCTTCGTACTGCCTCTACCCCTGATGCGCATGTGCTAGATCGACAAGTGGTGAGTCATCACGCGCCGGGGTCGCTAACAGGCACGTCATCGCAAGGGAGGGCATTTCTTTTCCTGCACACTCAATACAGCAGGCTGTCCAAGATGGCGGTGCTTTCCACGGCCTGATTGCGTGTCACGGACACCACATGCTTGTTTTCACGGGTCTTTGGGTCCTACACGGGTGAGTCTGATTATGTTTAATTGGTTTGGGTATATATGTATGTTCACTAGCACTCTCTCATTGCACATCCCTGAGGAAGGTCACGTTTAGCTGACCGAAACGTTGGTTGCTGTGCCTGTTTTATTCAACATCAATACAGTTGTTTCTACTACTTGGCTGTGTGCTGTCTCTTCTTTCCGGATCCACTATCTGGTAATATCTGATACACACACACACACACACACACACACACGTATGTATAAACAAAAAAAGGAGAGGAAAGTATCCCACAAAAGCACTCAGGTATATACAAAATATAACAAATTTATTAAAGAATACGTCACAAAAAACACATAAAACAATCTCAATTACCTCTATAATGCCACAAATTAGCCCTAGTATAAATGAGCACAAAGTAGCTATGACCAGTAATAAATACACTGAATGTGATGAAACATAATAACCACAAAGTGGTGAGGCATGCAATGAGCCTCCCACCTGTAAGACCGTCCGATCAAAGAATCGACACTACTAGGTTTGATAATGGGCTAATAATACGCTCTAGCTCACAAAGATAATTATAACAAGGGTCCTGCAAAAAAACAGGTATCTGAACCATGTCAACAATACATATGGTTGAAGTGTATTAAATCCCATAAATGTCAGGGGCACAGCTCTACACAGAAATGAAATGTGCACAGCAATGATGCCAAAGACAGCAGCCTCTATAATAGTAATGGCAGCCACTATCTTAATATATAAAATCGAATGGTTAGTGAGGTTAGTGCTATCTGCGGTGAATCTGATTGGTCCGTGACTCATTGGCCAAGAGGTACGCCCCACTGTGACATCACCTCCTTCACTCTCACACACTTACAGTCACACCACACGCCCAGAACCTCTGAGGACTCCTTGGTACACAGTCACCCCCTCACACTCACACACTCAGTGTCACAGTCACCCCTGTGAAACAACAACCTGTACACACACACACACACACACTCTCACCCCTGTGTACACACACACACCCCCTACCCGGCGTTGCCCGGAGGCCGTGAGGGGGGGTGTGAAAGGCAGGGGGGCGTGAAAGGCAGGGGGGGCGTGAAAGGCAGTGGGGGGGCGTGAAAGGCAGGGGGGGGGGGGGCGTGAAAGGCGGGGCGTGAAAGGCGGGGGGGGCATGAAAGGCAGGGGGGGGGGCATGAAAGGCAGGGGGGGCAACACACACACAGTGTCACACACACACACAGTGTCACACACACACAGTGTCACACACACACACAGTGTCACACACACACACTGTCACACAGACACACAGTGACACACACACACACACACGTCACCTAGAGCGACACACGTGACACCTACCTGTAGTTCAGGCCGCCGCCATCTTATCACTCGGCGCCGTGAGGGAACTACTTCCGGCCGCCGCCATCTTCTCACTCGGAGCCGCCGCCATCTTAGGCGCATCGCGAGGGAGGAAGGGGGTCCGCTGCCTGTTCCCCCGCCGGGGATGGAGATGAGGCGCCGCGAGGTCCACTGCCTGTTCCCCCGCCGGGGATGGAGATGAGGGGAGCGGGAGCGCCGGGAGAGGTGAGCGGAGGGGGTGTAATGTGCGCGCGTGTGCACAGGGACATCTCACTCGGCGCCGCCGCCGCCATCTTAGGCGCATCGCGAGGGAGGACGGGGGTCCGCTGCGCGGGGATGGAGATGAGGCGCCGCGAGGTCCGCTGCCTGTTCCCCCGCCGGGGATGGAGATGAGGGGAGCGGGAGCGCCGGGAGAGGTGAGCGGAGGGTGTGTGTGTGTGTACACAGGGCTGAGAGTGTGTGTGTGTGTGTGTACAGGTTGTTGTTTCACAGGGGTGACTGTGACACTGAGTGTGTGAGTGTGAGGGGGTGACTGTGTACCAAGGAGTCCTCAGAGGTTCTGGGCGTGTGGTGTGACTGCAAGTGTGTGAGAGTGAAGGAGGTGATGTCACAGTGGGGCGTACCTCTTGGCCAATGAGTCACGGACCAATCAGATTCACCGCAGATAGCACTAACCTCACTAACCATTCGATTTTATATATTAAGATATATATACATACATACATAGAAACCCTGTCTTCCCATAAGAGAAGGCACAAAAGCAGCAACACTCAGATAAGCAAAAAGAAATGTATTAGCAGTGACAAAACAGCACACTCTAAACCCAACGTTTCGGTCCTGGCAGGACCTTCCTCAGGGGGGTGCTACCAGACAATGACACCCAGAGTACATATATACCCCATAGTTCACCATGTGAGGACAATTAGAGGCAGCTAATTGTACAATCCTGGAGCTCCACGAGTGCAATCAGTGTATGAGGTAGCACGGCGGCCATCTTGGAAATCAGGAGACAGAGCAATGTATGCTATCGCACATGTGCAGATGAGTACAGGCTCCCCCGGTGGACAAAAAAATCCTAGCGTCCAATGTTGCTAGGAAACGCATGTGTGGCGTCATGAAGTCCTGGGAAGTCAGCTCAAAGTGAAGTTGCGCATGTGCAAGGCTCCGTGACAGCACCAGAATGTCACACCGATCTGGTGCCCCATTCAGCGTCAATTGCATCAATGTGGCAGCTCCCTAAAGAATATATATACACACACACACACACACACACACAAATCACTGTGTGAAGACCATGGACATAAGGTGCAAATATGCATATTTGCACTTTATGTCCATGGTCTTCACACAGTGTTTTTGTGGGCCCACTTACCTGTGTGTTGTGCTCATATACACCATTTTTCCTATACAGCAAGAGACTTTATGATATAGGTCCAGCTGTTAGGTGTATTTGCTCATGTTCCACTACCATTACACCTTTTTGTTTGAGTTAGTAATTTTTCCAGTCACACTTGTGTTCATCTATGCACTTTTGCTTTCGTCCCCTGAGACAGCATTGAGGAATCCCCCCACCACTTTTTAAAATTTCTCCCCTGTTTTTATCTTATACTATATAATTGAAAGCACTGTATGCCTGCCTGCCTGGATGTCCGGTGTCCCTAGGGGAAATCTCATTGGTCCCTTGGGCCGCCCCCGCACACCTCTCATTGGCCTGAGGCGGAGTGACGGGCCAAAGGACACACACACACACACACAGGGACACACACACACGGACAGGGACGGACACACACACACACAATCCCCTCCCGGTGCCCCTCACTCTTCCCCGTCAGCTGGACCGCACCTCAACTTCCACACCCCCCCCCACCCTCCCTGTGCCCGAACTTACCCGGAGTCCCGTGTACACACACACACACACACACACTCCCACCCCCCCCCCCCCCAAGCTCACACAAACCTCACCCCCACCCCCAAGATCATCCCCCCCCAAGCTGACACCCTCCCCCCACCCCCCCAAGCTCACACCCCGGCGCCGCTACAGTCAGCGGGGGAGCGGAGCGAGCGCCCGGGCCACACGCGGGGGAGCGGCCACAACACGCGGCCTCCCGCCTCACATCCACGTGGGAGCGGCCGGATGAGTGAGGCAGCGGCCGGATGAGTGAGGCAGCTGCAGGATGAGTGAGGCAGCGGCAGGATGAGTGAGGCAGCGGCAGGACGGGTGAGCTCCCCCCCCTCCACATGCTACGTGCTGCTCTCCCCCCTCCACATGCCCCGTGCTGCTCTCCCTGCAGCTTCCCCCCCCCCCCCCTCCACATGCCCTCTGTCCGGCTCCGGTCTCATCCCCGCCTCTCAGTACCAGATGACTGCAGGGTCCGTCTCCCGGCCTGCACGAGGAAGATGCTGCCGACTGCAAGGTAAGCAGCTCCCCCCCCCACACATTCCTTCAGCTCCCCCCCCCCACACATTCCTTAAGCTCCCCCCTCATCCCTCCATACACACACACTATATATATATATATACATATCTCTATACATAAATATATATATATATAATTATAAATATATACACACAGAGACACACACACACACAGAGACCACACACACACACACACATGTAGACACACACACACGTAGACACACACACACGCGCACATGTAGACACACACAGATGTAGACACACACACAGATGTAGACACACACACAGATGTAGACACACACACACGTAGGCACACACACATGTAGGCACACACACAAACACACACACACACATGTAGGCACACACACACACACACACACACGTAGACACACACACACACACACACACACACACACGTCGACAAACACACACACACACACACACACATGTAGACACACACACATGTAGACAGACACACACACACAAACACACACACACACACACACGTAGACAGACACACACACACGTACACAGACACACACACACGCAGACACACACACACACACACGTAGACACACACACACACACACCTATACATACACACACCTATACAGACACACACCTATACAGACACACGTATACACACAGACACGTATACACACAGACACACAGACACACAGACACGTAGACACACAGACACACGTAGACACACACACAACTGGCATTCTCGGCTCCCCGCCATTCCCAGCCCCCATCAACACCCACACATCGGCACCGTGGCACCTCCCCCATCCGCACCCCCACATCAGCACCAAACCCTCCCAAATCAGCACCCCGATACAATCACCATCAGTACAGCCACAGCAGCACTACCACCGCACATGGGCCGCGTGGACCACTCCTCACCCAAATGCCACACCCACACCACAAACATCCCGGGCAACGCCGGGGCTCTCAGCTAGTATATCAATAAACTTTGTAATTTATACTTTGTTCCAGCTGTGTGCTCTGCAAGGGATTCTTTTTTGTTGATATATATATACACACAGTGTTCGACAATTCATTATAACTACTCGCCCGTGGCGGGTGTATTTAGGACGCTGGCGAGCCGTTGCTGCGGCTCTATGAATTCCCCTGCTCGCGGCATTTGTAAAAATAAATAAATAAATAATCCCCCTCCCTGATTGGGTTAACGCGGGGAAGAAGGCCGGCAGGCAGCGCTGAGTTAGCCCCTTCCCCAGATCTCCTCCCCCTCCTGCCCCTGATCTCCTCCCCCTCCTGCCCCTGATCTCCTCCCCCTCCTGATCTGGGGTGTTCGCCACCTGGGATGCAGGGGGGGGGGGGGAGGGTTTGTGTTGCGCGGCTGTGCACGTGGGCGGGGTGGTGGTGGTTCCCGCTCCCATGTGCTGCCCTGCTCCCGTGCCCTCTCCCGTGTGCTGCCCCGCTCCTGTGCCCGTTCCCGTGTGCTGCCCCATGCCCGCTCCCGTGTGCTGCCCCGTGCCCGCTCCCGTGCTTGCCCCGCTCCCGTGTGCTGCCCCGTGCCCGCTCCCGTGCTTGCCCCGCTCTCGCGCGCTGCCCCTTGCCCGCTCCCGTGCTTGCCCCGCTCCCATGTGGCCCGCTCCCATGCCTGCACGGGGTCGGGAGGCTGGAGAGCCGAGTCTTGGCAGTTCCCCCTACTCCACTGTGTGGAGGGGGCTTCCCCCTGTCCCCACCACCCCCCCCCCCGCACGCGACCAACAGCCGCAGGAAGAGTCGGGAGCAAGATGTCCGACATAGCTCCGTGAGGGAGGGTGAGGTGCCTGTGTTCCTCCGGAGCTGACACCGGCTCAGGGGAACCCCGAGGAGAGGCACATGGGTCACCCAGTCAGTCAGCCACCCACCCAGTCAGTCAGCCACCCACCCAGTCAGTCAGCCACCCACCCAGTCACCTACCTACCTACCCACCCAGTCAGTTACCTACCTACCCACCCAGTAAGTGACCTACCTACCCAGTCAGTCAGTCACCTACCTGCCCACCCAGTCAGTCACCCACCCAGTCAGTCACCCAGTCACCTACCCAGTCAGTCAGTCACCTACCCAGTCAGTCAGTCAACTACCCAGTCAGTCAGTCAACTACCCAGTCAGTCAGTCAGTCAGTCACCTACCCACCCAGTCAGTCAGTCACCCAGTCAGTCAGTCACCCACCCAGTCAGTCAGCCACCCACCCAGTCAGTCAGCCACCCACCCAGTCAGTCACGCACCCAGTCAGTCAGCCACCCACCCAGTCAGTCAGCCACCCACCCAGTCAGTCAGCCAGTCAGTCAGTCACCCACCCAGTCAGTCAGTCACCCACCCAGTCAGTCACCCAACCAGTCAGTCAGTCACCCACCCAGTCAGTCAGTCACCCACCCAGTCAGTCAGTCACCCACCCAGTCAGTCAGCCACCCACCCAGTCAGTCAGCCAGTCAGTCAGTCACCCACCCAGTCAGTCAGTCAGTCACCCACCCAGTCAGTCACCCAACCAGTCAGTCACCCAACCAGTCAGTCAGTCACCCACCCAGTCAGTCAGTCACCCACCCAGTCAGTCAGTCACCCACCCAGTCAGTCAGTCACCCAGTCAGTCAGTCAGTCACCCAGTCAGTCACCCACCCAGTCAGTCAGTCACCCACCCAGTCAGTCACCCACCCAGTCAGTCACCCAGTCAGTTAGTCAGTCACCCACCCAGTCAGTCAGTCACCCACCCACCCAGTCAGTCACCCACCCTGTCAGTCAGTCACCCACCCAGTCAGTCAGTCACCCACCCAGTCAGTCAGTCACCCAGTCAGTCACCCACCCAGTCAGTCACCCAGTCAGTCAGTCACCCAGTCAGTCAGTCACCCAGTCAGTCAGTCAGTCACCCAGTCAGTTAGTCAGTCACCCAGTCAGTCAGTCAGTCACCCAGTCAGTCAGTCACTCAGTCAGTCAGTCACCCAGTCAGTCACCCACCCAGTCAGTCACCCAGTCACCCAGTCAGTTAGTCACCCAGTCAGTTAGTCACCCAGTCAGTCAGTCACCCACCCAGTCAGTCACCCACCCAGTCAGTCACCCACCCAGTCAGTCACCCACCCAGTCAGTCACCCACCCAGTCAGTCAGTCACCCACCCAGTCAGTCAGCCACCCACCCACCCAGTCAGCCACCCACCCAGTCAGTCAGTCAGCCACCCACCCAGTCAGTCAGTCAGTCAGCCACCCAGTCAGTCAGCCACCCACCCAGTCAGTCAGCCACCCTCCCACCCAGTCAGTCAGCCACCCTCCCACCCAGTCAGTCAGCCACCCTCCCACCCAGTCAGTCAGCCACCCTCCCACCCAGTCAGTCAGCCACCCTCCCACCCAGTCAGTCAGCCACCCTCCCACCCAGTCAGTCAGCCACCCTCCCACCCAGTCAGTCAGCCACCCTCCCACCCAGTCAGTCAGCCACCCTTCTACCCAGTCAGTCAGCCACCCTCCCACCCAGTCAGTCAGCCACCCTCCCACCCAGTCAGTCAGCCACCCTCCCACCCAGTCAGTCAGCCACCCTCCCACCCAGTCAGTCAGCCACCCTCCCACCCAGTCAGTCAGCCACCCTCCCACACAGTCAGTCAGCCACCCACCCACCCACCCAGTCAGTCAGCCACCCACCCAGTCAGTCAGCCACCCACCCAGTCAGTCAGCCACCCACCCAGTCAGCCACCCACCCAGTCAGTCAGCCACCCACCCACCCAGTCAGTCAGCCACCCACCCAGTCAGCCACCCACCCACCCAGTCAGTCAGTCAGCCACCCTGCCACCCAGTCAGTCAGCCACCCTGCCACCCAGTCAGAAGTCAGTCAGCCACCCACCCAGTCAGTCAGCCACCCACCCAGTCAGCCACCCAGCCACCCACCCAGTCAGTCAGCCACCCACCCAGTCAGTCACCCACCCAGTCAGTCACCCTGTCAGTCACCCACCCTCTCTCTTTCTCTCTCTCTCTCTGTGTATCACACACCCTCTGTGTGTGTGTCTCTCCCCTCTGTGTCCACACTCACTCTCTCACACTCACTCTCTCACACTCACTCTCTCACACTCACTCTCTCACACTCACTCTCTCACACTCACGATCTGGATATCTTATTTACCCTATATATCTTAACTTCCCTATACTACACCGAAATAACCTATACTGCTTTCTTCCAGATCTGACTCAAGCTTCACACGGAAGACATCGGAACCCCCCCTAACCCAGAAGACAGGTAGGGAACACATCCCCTCCAATGTATAACATTGCGGGAATGAGGGTACCTGGACATTGAGGGACTGCGGATCAGGTAAGATCACAGGCGGGATTGCTGCTTTAGATATTATGAAGCGGGGACGTCCAGACACTGGTTAAGAGGTTCAGGAAACTAGTCATTCACACCTGGCTTTTATTTCTAGATCCGACATTTACACATACACACACACACGTAACAAGGACTAATTGTAGTATAATGTAATACAATAAATACATTTATGTCAAAAACAAATGTTCTGACTAGGAATTTATTAAATGTATTTTATTAATATATTTTATTTCAAAGCGGGGTTGGGGGCGGGACTAGGGTTGGGGACGGGACTAGGGGTGGGGTTGGGGGCGGGACTAGGTGGCGAGTAGATTTTTTTGTTGCTCGAGTAGATTTTTGGGTGATTTGTCGAACACTGTATATATATATATATATATATATATATATATATATATATATATATATATATATTTGCCTTGCTTTGCATCTTGTCCCGTGCTGTGCTTAAAAGCTGTGTGAACAGTATTGCATTTGCTTATATGGGCTCCATGTAAATGGATATTCCAGGCAAAAGGTGACACATCGTGTGCTCATTTGCATGTCCTTTCACAGAATCCCTTGCTGCAGTGGAAGCACTGTATGCTAAGTGATAATGGTTGAAAGGCAGGGTTGCAGACCTGTCTAAGGCTGCTCTTATAGTGCCGGCGACGTCGTTTCAAAACAAATGCATTGAATCTGTAGCATGTGCTTCTAGTAAGAGCGACGGCGCAACGTGAATCTCTGTAGTCAGTAGAATTTTATTTTTACAGAGACGGTCTCATCATGTGACATGCTGTAACCAATCAGATAGCTTCTGATGCAGAGAGAGCGGGAATGTCTCTGTGTGTGACTGCAGGGAGAGGGGGGATGTGTGATTGTGTGTGTGTGTGTGGGAGGGGATTGTGTGATTGTGTGTGTGTGGGGGGGGGGATTGTGTGTGTGGGGGGGTACTGTGTGTGTGTGGAATTGTGTATGTGTGTGTGGGGGTGGTGGGATTGTGCGATTGTGTGTGTGTGGGAGTGTGTGTGTGTGGGATTGTGTGTGCATGTGATTGTGTGTGTGTGTGTATTTGTGTGGGATTGTGCGTGTGAGTGATTGTGTGTGATTGTGAGATTGTGTGTGTGTGAGTGATTGATTGTGTGAGTGTGATTGATTGTGTGTGTGTGAGATCAGGGCCGCCAACAGCCAGTGGCTGGTGGGACTGCGGTGGTCACAGCAGTTGCTGCCGGCCCTGCCCCGCTGCAGGCACCTCTCAGTCCCAGAATGGCTGCTTGTGCGCACGCTGGCTCGCCGGAAGCTTAGCCCAGCTGACTTCCGGCGCTGCCGAGAGACCCGGCACCGGGTGCAGCGTTTTATTATTGGGGGTGTATTTTTATATGTATTTGGGGGGGGGGGGGTGTATTTTTAAATGTATTGGGGGGGTTGTATTTTTATATGTATTGGGGGGTTGGGGGTGTATTTTTATATGAATTGGGGGGTTAAGTAAAAGTTGTGCGCTAAAATTTGTTTTTCTGCGGTAGGTGCGCTATGGGTGGGGGGGGGGGCCTGCTCCTTTCATTTGTCCTGGGCCCCATGATTTCCCGTTGGCGGCCCTGATTGTGTGTGTGTGTGTCTGTCAAGTGAAACACACTATATGAACAACTTTAAAATAGTAAATTCTCCCGTAATTTAACGTAAAAGTACTGTAAACTCAGCATACAAACAGAAATTACAACTCCTCTCCATTTCAGCCTTCCCTTTTGCTCTTGTCCCCGCCCCTCTGCCTTCCGTCACTCCCCTTGTAGCAAGAGACGTCTCCCTAACTCAAATTACATCTTTCGCTTGGGCTATGGAGACGTCATCTGTAGCTGGCACTATAAGCGCAGCCTAAGGCTGAGTCCATAGAGACTGCAGCCGTGCGGAGGCTGAGTGAAAGCGAGTGCTTTCCCTGGCCTTAGTTCGCGCGCCGTCCATGGGTGTGTCGGGGGGCGGGACAATGACGTCACGGAGCTGGTTCGCCCTCATAGGGCGAACCGCTCATGTGACCGGCCCTACGCTCCCGTGAGCGCTTAAACTAAAAAAATTGCCGGCTACGCTTCCACACGCCTGTGAAAGCGTGCGCTAGCCCCTGCTAACACCACTCTCATTGCGGCTGCAGGGGCTCAATGCCAAGCGTAAGCGCGGGCCCATCGGCCTAAGACATGTGAATGTGCTCACAAGTGATTGTATATAAAATGTGTGTGTGTGCGTATGTAGTATATAAATACACACACAGTGTAACAGCTAGGCACCAGTTTCAACATTCAAAGAATAGTGAATTCACAAATGTAGATATGAAATATCCAAAAAACGCTCAAACAAACAACTAATATAAACACGACAGGTCTTCTTTGTAAGGATTCATATCCAATTGTGTGACGAATGCTTGGGTGATACCGAGGATCCAGTGATAATGGGCGAGTTATGTAGTCCTAAAAAATATATTTTAAGCTGTTACAGGTTTTGAGACC